>NW_020525258.1:0-37302 GCF_003368295.1 Carassius auratus
CTCCAAGTCCTGAAATGTGTGTTTAATGTGGGCGATGTCCTAAATGTGCAGTGCTGGGCTGGGGAGCCTCCAGGAACAGGACAGACAAACATTTCTCAGAGCAATAGCAGCAGTCAGCCGTTAAACACCACTGCATTTCACACCTGAGACTAGCTGTGTGTGTTAAAATGATGTTTTTTGACTTATTTTTTAAGTAGATTATCCATTATTATGCAGTTTGTTCTTTTACTAATTTAGTGATTAATTAGAGCTGCCATTTATTTCTTAAAACTTTTTTTAATAAGGAAAAGGACATGTAGATTGTGGAGGGTTTGAAGAGAGCTCATAAAGCGAGCAGTATAGAGTTGAGATGGTGAAATATGATGTTGAAAGGCAGTGAAATAGAGATGAAGGGTGTTTGTGAATTGGCCTTGGTACTGGCCTGGTGCTGCTTCTGTGTTCAGCTTGAGTGCTTTTTGTGCTTATTTATATAAGGATTTAGACCACAAGGGTCACCAGTATTTTGTGTTTGAATCCACTCTAGTAGACTGACCCTGACAAAGCAATGTCTGCCCTGTATTCAGTCTTCATTAGTATGTTTTTGTAACTCATTAGTTTATTTGCTTATTTGCATTTTGTCTTCCTTCAATTAGTAGTGAATTTAGGGTTGGCCATAGGCAGCATTGGGACACTTGGATTAATTGCAACATGGAAACCCTATATATATATATATATATATATATATATATATAGTGAGAGAGAGTAAAAAAAAAAAAAACCTTGTAATTCTGACCCATTTAATTGTGGATCTTAGTGTAAAAGTACTGTTTGATATAACTTATATCAAACAGTACTTTTACACCAACATATAAGCAATGTTTTGTTGAATAGTAGTACGCTCCACTATACACAAGTCTGCAATCAAAAGTCAGAAAATCTTAATATGCACTGACAATTCCCAGAGCAAATAATCCCAGCTATTCTATCCACATTGCTTTTCTAGCTTCATAATCATACTGTCAACAATGGTCTCATTGGTGTGCATTTTAGGTGAAACATCAGTGACTTACATAAAGTACTCCATTGGGCTATGAAAGCAATTTAATATTCCTCTGAGATCTTCTTCGATCCATGGTTCCATTTTCTGTGACTTTGATGCATGACTCTGAAGTATTATTCTTTGGTTTTTATCAAGTTTAAAAAAGGGACATTCGCAAGATTATAAATAATAAAAAAACAACATGATGCGAGGCAGCAGATACAGAGGTGAGAGAGTAATTCATGCAGGAGAGAGAATGACGCATCTGCCCTTGTGTCAGAGCTGATTAGACAGACAAACTGTTACCTTGAGTCAGTGCCTTGCTGTTGAAGCAGTACAGAGCCTCATGGTTCACTGCTTTCAAGATCAAACCTCATCTGGGAAAATTAACCTGAGGAGACTTTCATCCATACAAATGGATTTTTTATCCTCATAAAACAGGTCTTATTTTTGTTGTGTGATAAAGTCGTGATGTCACTCAAGCTAGCGCTGGAGTTAACATGACCTAGTGATGCTGTCATCCGATGTCAGCCTACTGTGTCACAACATTCCCTGTCATTGCGTTCATTTACAAAATGTTCACACATTTCATGCACGTTACGATTAGTTTTTGCCGGCATAGGATTAGTGATTAGCTTCCCACTTGTGCCGGTGTAATTGCAGTGTGCTTGTCTAGCAGCTATACCTAAAGCTGCTGAAAATCTGCTTCTGAATCCCGTCGACCGCAATCTCCACCAAGTCCCTGTCAGGAAATGTTAGAGTTACACTCCGCAGTTATTCAGCCTAATCAAATCTCTTCCCCAAAGTCTCTGTGTGCAAATGATTCTTCTTTTATCTGGTCTGAGGAGGGAAGGCCATTTGCCTATCACGTCTCTGAATATTTCACAGCAAATTAGATGCGTGTCTGGAGACTTTCTGGCTGTTTTTCCCCTCCTGAACTCTATTTCTAATTTACTAAAGTAGAACTGTGGATGCTGATGGCATGCTTTGTTGGATGTCATTGCACTGTTCAACCCGATCTGTGAGAAAATGAAAATATTTGAGCTATTTTGTAAGATTTTGACTATAAAAATCTATTTGTTTTAAAAAAGCAGAGCATGAAAGTCCGTCCCTAAGTCAGTGGGTTACAAAATTGTATGCATGAAAGAGATTGAATTGAGAATGTATTTATACAAATTTGCCACTAATTCATCAAAATGTAAAATAGTTACAAATTCCAGTGAGAATGTATTGCCATTTTATTACTGGGTATAAAGGAAAAGGGCAGAAAGTTAGCAAATCAAATTATGTCGTAAACATGCCCACAAAATCTGTGCTGAATGAACTGTGTGTGGTGCAGCTCCTAAAAACTTTTTTTAATCAGGTAATAATAACTGTGCACATCAAATAGTGTTTTTTTTGTTGTTGTTTTTTTTTGTTAACTTGTCTTATTTGCATAGAAAGGGATGTGTATTTACACTGAAAAGGATGACACAGATTTAATTCAAATACAACGCAGTGCTATTTCAGTGCATTTAGCACCTGGTTAAACTTGATTGCACATGGATATTGAATAAGATGAGGGGGCTATTTTATAATAGATTTGAACACAAATTCCATGTATTTTATCCTACACTAATTATAATGATTTCAAAGTTTGAATTGAGTTGAAAATGTTTCTCTTAAAGATACACAGTTAGCTAAAATTAATTATTTTATACATAACATTTCAATAATTTGTTTAGTAAATTAAAATTATTTAAATTTCAGGAAAATTTTTTTAAAAATAAAAATAAATAATGAAGTGGAAGGGAGTTCAGAGCTGCTCTGTTCTCCTCCCTCTATCTCTCATTGAGCAACATGGGAATCTTTTACTCTGGCATCCTGAAATAGATTAAAGATTTTCCATCTATTAATATTGGTTTTGATTGAGGAAGGATTTCATCCCTGTTGCACTGAACCCGATTCGTGCTGTGCTGAGCTAACTTTCAATGAGGGCACGTTGAATTACAAAACATTCAGCCTATAAATTAATCCTGTAAATCATGCAGATCAGAGCTTTTCCACCTGTTTAGACATAGCAGTCTTATTTTTCTATAGAAACTCTCTCAAATCCGCTTTGAAGTAAGATAACACCTGTCCTGCTGCGATACTTGCACCGTGTGAAACTAAGCTCTGTCAGATAATTAGCTTGAAGCTCAATATGCTCTTCAGAAATATACCCACTTGCAAAAATGATTATGCAGGTGTGTGTACTCATGCTCTTGCGTTTGTTTGTGATTTTGTATATTTCAGGCTTTAGTAGTATTCCTTTGACAATGCAATTCTTTGTAAGAAAAAAAATCTGAAAAATCTGTGCATGTAAACAGCAAGGTCTATAATATCTATAGAGAAAATGATCTGTTAGCATTCTCATTCATCTCAATGGCCATGTCTCGAGGCCTTTTTCAGTGTGTCCTTGTCTCGCTGTCTGCATTGTGATGGAAGGAACATGAACAGGAGGGTTATTTATATATGTGGAGCTGAATTGATAGAGGGTCACTTTTATAAAAAAAAGAAAAGAAAAGAAAAGAACTAGCTGATATTGTTTAAATGGAATTGGTGATTATTAGAAATCCCAGTATTTATGTATAGATTGTTCTGATTAATGTGTTGAAACAAATGTAACGGACGGTGCTATGAGACTCAATGACGATGAACAAAACACAAAACAAATCCTTTGCATTTTTTCAAAGTTTATTGTACAGATGTCAACATGGACACAACTAAAACATCTTAAAACGGTGTTAAAATGCCAGGCCAGTAGTTGGCGATATCAGTTTGTGAAGAAACACAGACTAAAATTTAATGTCATTAAATGTCATTAAATATCATTTAACTATAAGTGCTTTGTGACCATTAGTGGTTCATTTGTTAGATGTTGGTTCATAGTTCATAGTGGTTTATAATTAAGGCCAGGCCTTGTAATCACCTTAATGTGGTTGTAATGGGAGTCTTTATTTACAGTATAGAGCTATATTTAAAGCTATTGAAATGAAGTTCTTGCTCATTGCTAGTTAATAAAGGGATGTGAAGCCACACAATGTCTAATGCTGACAAAGAATGGGATATGTTCACTGGTCATTGAGCAAAACTGCCAGTGTTCAAACACATATCAAAATACACTTAGTGACATACGGTTCAACATATGGTGCATAATTATATATATAATATGTGTTTGTGTGTGTGTGTGTGTGTGTGTGTGTGTGTGTGTGTGTGTGTGTTTCTTTCGTCCAGCCAGTTATTTACGAATGTGAGTGGAGTGTCCCTAATCGATTACAGGGCAGTAAAGTTTGAGCACATCCTTCCTCACACTGACTGGTCTTGATCATGTGACTCATTGGTCACCAATGAAATGTTCTTAGTTGTTAATCAAAGCGATCAGATTGATGCGTGCAAATCATATGGATGAGCAATAGAACTGAGGCCAGCAACTTTAATGAGAATGGAGCGATACAAGCCTGTCAGAAACTTGTGTGCATTCTTAATTAACTTCTTCTAAATCCGCTTTCTCCATTCTGATCTCTTGTGGGCTATCTCTAATCCACCATGGCTCACATTGTCTTTTTATTATTTATTTATTTATTTTTATCTTATTCATTATGCTAATTTTTGTTTCCCAGCAGGCTCTTTCTTGTCCATCTCCGTTCCTTCCACTTCCTCTTCCTTCACCCTGCATCATCTGCATATCAACAAACGCACACACACATTTGTTTGCATGTATTATGGACTGTGGTTCCCTTTCAGTCGGTCACTCTCGACGCCACGTCGGATGACCGACGAATATGGGATATCGCTTCGATAGACCAATCTACTTCGAGTGTAAACTAAACGAGCCAATGCACATTGGCATGCAATTATTGCATCCAGCTGCCGCTGATCACTGCGTGAGTATAAGAGGGCAGCAGGTGCAATGCATACCAGCTTTTCGCTTCGGAGCCGAGCGTTAGTATCGCTCTGCTCAACTGTGTCTGCTGTGAACTACGGGTTCAGCACGCTCTCGGAAGCTTCGTGTGTTGGCGAGACGGCGCTTCAGCGGCGGTCGTTCCTGTGTCGAGTGGATTTGCACACTTCAGGTTGCACTACCCCTGTCGTGTTGCAAGCGGCCATCTCCCCTGTGTGCCTCAGCACTGAAAGAGCATTTCCTAAAAGAGCAAATTCTCTCTAAAAGAGCTTCACGGGTGCGTCTTTGTAAAGACGACGGATCGTCCTTATAAGGATGCCGTTTCACCCGTGCGTTTCTGGGTGCGGTCGTTACCTGGCACCGGGTGATGGTCACGATCGCTGCCTCACGTGTCTGGGCGTCGAGCACGCTGAGGTGGCTTTCGTGGATGAGTCATGTTCTCACTGCGGGAATATGACCATCTCGGAGCTGCAAACCAGGCTCCGCTACCTTCAGGGGGGCGGAGTCCCGTTGCCGCGGCCGCGATCTGGGGCTCGTTCTGGCGGCCGACAGACGAGAACCACTTCCGGCAGTGGCGCGAGTGGTTTGAGGATCACAGTGGTGGCAAACCCCGCAGGGAACCAACCCTCTGGGGACCATCACTCCTCTAGCACCTCCGATCCAGTGGAGCAACCCACGGAACGCGCTGGGCCCTCTTCAAGGAGCGTACCAGCGGTATCCAGTGGGACTCCCCCCGACCAGATGTCGATCTCAGCATCGGAGGGAGAGCTGTCGGATCACGGTTCGGTTGCGCTACCGTCCTCTGGGATGGTGACAAAGCCTGATTCGGATCCCGAAGTGGCAGCTATGCTTTCCCGGGCCGCCGAGAGGGTAGGGCTCGAGTGGAATCCCCCACCGCGTCCCGAGCCCTCACGGCTGGATGATTGGTTTCTCGGGGTGGTGCGCGCTGGTTCTCAGCGCCCCACCCCAGTGCCTTTCTTTCCGGAAGTGCATGACGAGCTCACCAAGTCGTGGATGGCACCTTTTACTGCCAGAAACCAGCCGGTGGGCTCCTCCTCCCTCACCACCCTCGAGGGCGGTGCAGCGAAGGGGTATTCAGGAATCCCGTCGGTGGAGCGGGCGGTAGCGATGCAATTGTGTCCTAAGTCCGCCGCCTCCTGGCGTGGAGACCCGGTGCTCCCTTCCCGGGCCTGTAGGCACTCGTCTGGTCTGACCGGCAGTGCCTATGTGGCTTGCGGGGAAGCTGCTTCCGCCTTACACACTATGGCGTTACTGCAGGTGCACAAGGCTAAGGCACTGAAAGACCTGCAAGAGGGTGGTCACGATCCAGCGCTTCTGGAAGAGCTCCGAACCGCCACGGACCTTGCGCTTCGAGCGACGAAGGTCACCGCGAGTTCGCTGGGTCGTGCGATGTCCACATTAGTGGTCCAGGAGCGCCATCTGTGGCTGGGTCTGGCAGACATGAGGGACACCGACAAGGTCCGGTTTCTCAATGCCCCTGTGTCCCGGACCGGCCTCTTCGGCGACGCAGTCGAGATTTTGGCCCAGCAATTCTCGGCTGCCCAGAAGCAGACTGAGGCGATCCGACACATCCTGCCCCGGCGGGCAGCTGCTGCTATCTCCACCCACCCGCCGGCTGCAGTGCCCCAGCCTGCTCGTCGCCGAGGGCAGCCCCCTGCATCCGCCCCTGCCCACGTGTCGCATCTGCAGCAGCCTCCAAGTGGTGCCGTTGAGCTGGGCACAGGCAGGCTGCCCCTCCCGTCCTGGCCCCCGTCAAACCTGACGGTAAGCAGAAGAGCAAGAGGCCCTGGGACGGGTGACCCAGAGAGAGGTAGCTGCTTTCTGGGGGATGGTGTAGACACCTCTCCCTCCCCTGGAGGAGGGCCAGGCGGAGAATTTGGAAATCTCGACAGGAGAGTAGTTTCCTCCCTCTCTGGGTCCCAGGAGGGCACGGAGAGTTGCGGACGGCCAAGCACCGGACCTCACTCATCCTCCTCCTTCGCCAGATGGCAGCTGCGGGCGGTTCGAGAGCGTCAACAAAGGCCCTACTCACGCACCCTCTGCCAACCCGTGGAACCAGGTGAGCCCTGCACCCCACACTCGCACCACACTCCGGCCTGCTCACAAGCCGCCCGAGTTGGGCCCCTGTGTTCCACCTCGCTGCCCCACTGCGGGTACGGCTGTGGTTCTGCTGGTCCCGCTTGTACGGTTCTTAGGCGCCTGGTCAGCGCTACCCAGCCCGTCTCGCTGGCTTCTGCGAACCATCAGCCTCGGCTATGCGATTCAGATCGCCCGGCTTCCCCCCAAGCTCTGCGGTGTCCGCTTCACTACAGTGGAAGCGTCCGATGCCCCTGTCTTGCGGAAAGAGATCGCAGTCCTACTGGCGAAGGCCGCGATAGAGCCGGTCCCTCCAGCCGATATGAGGAAGGGGCTTTACAGCCCGTACCTCATTGTACCCAAGAAAAGCGGTGGGTTACGACCGGTCTTGGATCTGCGAGTTTTGAATCGGCTACAGTTCAAAATGTTGACACAGAAACGCATTTTCAGGTGCGTCCGTCCCCAAGATTGGTTTGCAGCGATCGACCTGAAGGACGTGTACTTTCATGTGTCCATACTTCCGCGCCACAGACCTTTTCTGCGGCTTGCGTTCGAAGGACTAGCATATCAGTACAAGGTCCTGCCCTTCCGGCTGTCCCAGTCTCCCTGTGTCTTCACGGAAGTCACGGAGGCAGCTCTCGTTCCTCTCAGAGAGCAGAGTGTTCGCATTCTCAATTGGCTGATACTAGCACAGTCTCGAGATCAGTTGTGCGAGCACAGGGATGTGGTGCTCCGGCACCTGAGCCTGTTGGGCCTTCAGGTCAGCTGGGAAAAGAGCAAACTCTCACCATTGCAGAGGATCTCTTTTCTCGGTATGGAGTTGGATTCGGTCGAACAGACAGCACGCCTCACAGAGGAACGTGCGCGGTCGGTGCTAGCCTGCTTGAATACGTCCAAGAGCAGGACGGCGGTCCCACTGAAACTCTTTCAGAGGCTCCTGGGGCATATGGTGGCCACAGCGGCACTTACACCGCTCGGCCTATCACATATGAGACCGCTCCGGCACTGGCTTTATGGCCGAGTCCCGAGGTGGGCGTGGAAGCGCGGCACTCACCGGGTCCAAGTTACACCGGCCTGTCGCCAAACCCTCACTCCGTGGTCAGATCTGGCATTCCTATGGGCAGGGGTGCCCCTAGAGCAGATCTCCAGGCACGCTGTGGTTTACACGCATGCCTCCACCACCGCCGGGGGGGCCACGTACAACGGGCATGCAGTCTCAGGGGTTTGGACGGGCCCGCAGCTGCAGTGGCACATCAATTGCCTAGAGTTGTTAGCAACGCACCTTGCCTTGAACCGTCTCAAAGGTCTCTTACGAGGCAAGCCTGTGCTGGTCCGATTGGACAACACTGCGACTGTTGCGTACATCAACCACCAAGGTGGTCTGCGCTCTCGTCGCATCTTGCAACTCGCCCGCCACCTCCTCCTTTGGAGTCAGAAGGTTCTGAGGTCACTTCGTGCTGTTCACATTCCAGGCCTGCTCAGTCGTACAGCCGACGAGCTGTCTTGAGCAATGCTTCCGGGAGAATGGCGACTCCATCCCCTGACGGTCCAGCTGATTTGGAGGCGGTTCAGAGCCGCTCAGGTAGACCTGTTTGCTGCTCCAGAGACCTCTCACTGCCAGGCCTTCTACTCCCTGACCGAGGGAACTCTCGGCACGGACGCACTGGCACACAGCTGGCCGCGGGACCTACGCAAATATGCGTTTCCCCCAGTGAGCCTTCTCGCACAGACGTTGTGCAAAGTCCAGGAGGACGAGGAGCAAGTCTTACTAGTAGCGCCATATTGGCCTACTCGGACCTGGTTCCCCGAACTAGTGCTCCTCTCGACAGCCCCTCCTTGGCTGGTTCCTCTGAGGAGGGATTTACTGACTCAGAGACGGGGCACCATTTAGCACCCGCGTCCAGACCTTTGGAAACTCCATGTTTGGTCCCTGGACGGGACGCGGAGGTTCTAGGTGACCTACCCCAAGAGGTAGTTAACACCATCACTTCGGCAAGAGCACCGTCTACGAGACACGCCTATGCCTTGAAGTGGAACCTGTTCGTTGAGTGGTGTTCTTCTCGCCGAGAAGACCCCCGAAGATGCCCGATTGCGGCCGTGCTATCCTTTTTGCAGCAAGGGTTGGAGCGAAGGCTGTCTCCCTCCACCCTCAAAGTCCAGGTTGCCGCTATTGCTGCGTACCATGACCCTGTGAATGGGAAGTCTTTGGGTAAGCATGACCTCATCATCAGGTTCCTTCGAGGGGCCAGGAGGTTAAATCCATCCCGGCCCCCCTGTATACCCTCTTGGGACCTGTCTCTAGTGCTTAAATCACTACAGCAGGGCCCATTCGAGCCTTTGCATTCAGTTGAGCTAAAGTTTCTTTCATTGAAAACTGTGCTCCTGCTTGCACTGGCCTCCATCAAGAGGGTAGGGGACCTGCATGCATTTTCGGTCAACGATTCGTGCCTAGAGTTCGGGCCGGCTGACTCCCAGGTAATCCTGAGGCCCCGGCCTGGCTACGTGCCCAAGGTTCCCACTACACCCTTCAAAGACCAAGTGGTGAACCTGCAAGCGCTGCCCCTGGAGGAGGCAGACCCAGCCCTGGCTTTGCTTTGTCCTGTTCGAGCATTAAGGTGCTACGTGGACCGGACGCAAAGCTTCAGGACCTCAGACCAGCTCTTTGTCTGTTACGGAGGCCGGCAGAAGGGGAATGCCGTCTCTAAGCAGAGGATGGCCCACTGGATTGTGGATGCCATAACCCTGGCTTATCAGGCTCAGGATGTGCCCTGCCCGTTCAGGCTTCGAGCTCACTCAACTAGAAGTGTTGCATCCTCCTGGGCGCTGGCTCGTGGCGCCTCGCTGACAGATATTTGTAGAGCTGCGGGCTGGGCGACCCCTAACACGTTCGCTAGGTTCTATAGCCTTCGTGTAGAGCCGGTATCCTCCTGTGTTCTCACCTCAAACGGGTAGTGGCACTGAGAGGCCCCGGTTAGTGTCGGCTTGCTAAAACTGCTCCAGAGTGTCCGAACTGTAGACCCTGTTGAGTTCCTCCATCACCCTAGGCAGCTGGACGCGGCGGAACGTCCGGCGCCAGGCCTTCATGATGAATCCGTGAGAACCATGGAAGGCTGGGCTCCATATTGAGACCTAAGCGGTACTCGTATGTGTATAGTCCACGGTATAGCCTTAGAGCCCGTGTTTCCCCGGCAGACTTCTGCCTTCCCAAGAGGGTTTTAATCACCTCAAATTTCTCCGTATACTCCTAAACGGATGCTATATGTGTATTTGCCTCCGAGACCTCCTTCGGGAAGGATGGGGCTTCCGCAGCGTCCCGGCTCCAAGCGGACCGGGTACGTTTTCCCAGTGTTATCCAATCTCACCCAGTGAGGTAGTGCTTTGACAATGGTGAGTGGAGCTACTTGTTCTGAGCCCCGGCCTACACCTAATAGGGGCGCAGGCGGCTCGCACAGGGCACTGGAAGGGGCAGCACCCATGGCGCTTTGATAGGGATCCCATATTCGTCGGTCATCCGACGTGGCGTCGAGAGTGACCGACTGAAAGGGAACGTCTCGGTTACGTATGGTAACCCTCGTTCCCTGAAGGAGGGAACGGAGACGCCACGTCCCGTCGCCATGGTTGCTGTACCGCCGCTGAGCTGCCGGGTTCCCGGCTCGGCTCCTCAGCGAAAAACTGGTATGCATTGCACCTGCTGCCCTCTTATACTCACGCAGTGATCAGCGGCAGCTGGATGCAATAATTGCATGCCAATGTGCATTGGCTCGTTTAGTTTACACTCGAAGTAGATTGGTCTATCGAAGCGATATCCCATATTCGTCGGTCATCCGACGTGGCGTCTCCGTTCCCTCCTTCAGGGAACGAGGGTTACCATACGTAACCGAGACGTTTTTTTGCACTTGTATAATAAGATATTCTCTTAATAAGACATGACACAGGATGTTGAGATGCAAAACACTATTTTTTGGTCACACTCCCCTGAAAGTTGAATTTTGCCCACCTCACTTGTAGAAGAACAACAACAACAACAAAAAAATAATAAATATGGGAATGAAATCAATAAAAGCACATTGCATGTATAGTTTTAACTGTTTTCTGTATTGAAAAATTTTATCAGCAGCCATTTCTCCAGTATTCAGTTTCACATGATCCTTCAGAAATTATTCTGTTATGCTAATTGGCTTCCAAAAATCATTTCTCATTGTTGTTAATATTGCACATCTGACTTAAACTGAGTTTAAAAGGCTGGTTTTAGTTCTGAGGTTAACAGTTGGGCTGTTTAAATTTAATTCAGCTGTGGTCAAATGCATTTTGAATATATCAAAAAAGAAACAAAAATGCGTTTGTCAGAATTAGAATTTTTTTTCTTGTCCAAATGAACTGCCAGATGTAAATTGGGCCTTTGTTGATGATTTCACCAAAGAACGGCCTATTCTCAGACCAGCTGTTGTCAACAGACAGTGCGTGGTTTATCGAAATACACTTGAGTGTGAAATGGAAATATCTGGTTCAGCACCACTGATTTTAAATCAAGATTTAATATCCTAGTCCTTAATAAGTCCTCTATAATAATTCTGACTTTTATTAGACCAAAAAAACTGGCCAGCTGTCTCTTTCACCATCTGAATGTCTCTTTCTATCTCTCTTTCTGTCCATCTAATACTAATACTGTAGCAGCACCTTCGAGCAGCTATCCACTTTAATAGAACATTCTTGTGAGCCATCATGATGAATGGATTTGAGGCAAACAGGAGATGAAAGAGAAAAAGGAGCAACAATAGACAGGAAGTGAGATGATTTGAATTTAACAGAAGATAAAAAGAGAACGAAAGACCTGTGAAGCCCGGAGGTGACCCTTCAGGGTCAAGACACTGTATGATGGATTAAGACATTTTGGGAATACAAATATAAAAGGATAGTAGATCCCAGGGACAGAGGCAGAAAGAGAGACGGGCACAAAGGAACGTGTGTTTGGTGGAAATCAACCTGCAAAGTGCAACACTTAAAGTTTTAGAAGTTTTCTTATAGTCCCCCCACCCACAACTCTCTGCTTCTGCCTCTCGTTCCCAACAGTAAACATAGCTTTAACAGGAAGCCCCTAACATCTTCCACTTTCACTCAGTGGATTTTTGAGGCCTCAACAAGAATGCATAATCATCCATATTACATTCAAAACACCAGGGAGGGAGACTTAAATAAGGGAGGAAGAGCAAACGGGAAATGGGGAAACAGAAAAGGGGGATCAGTGATTTAAAACGAGAAAAGTGAGGCAAGAGTTTGAAATCATGATCTTTATTCTTTTGGTTATTCACTGTGCATATATTTATAGGTTTTTCATATAAACCCAACACTTATCTGGAGGTCAAAGAACATAAAAGTTATTTTGTATTGTTTTACTTTTATTTAATTCTTTCATATCTTTACTTATGTATATATTTTTTTCCTCAGTGTTGTATTCTTTAATAATTGCACTGCCCATGGAGCGGACCTGACTCCCATTTCACTGCTGGTTACATATTCTCTATGTAATCGTGTATGTGAGGAATAATACACATATTATTTGTCGCTGAGGGTGGACGCAGGGGGGCACCCTCAGCGACGAGCAGGCTGGGGCGCTGGGGCGCTGGGGCGCTGGGGGCGGAAGACAGGAGGAGGAAGCAGCTAGCCGCCGGAGCAGGATGTGTCGGATCGCCTCAGTCTGCACCTGTGCAGCCGAGAACTGCTGGGCCATGTTCTTAACTGCATCGTTGAAGAGACCAGTCTGGGATATTTATTGTCTGACTGGGACATATATTAAAATGCACCAAAATTACAGTCTTCAGCAAGCATTTAGTTAAACTTGACCAGCCACCCTTTAAACAAACCGTCTTACATTAGTTAAAAGTCCAATGCCTATAAAGATACTAACCGATTACTAATAATTTATAAACATTTACAAATGATGGATAGTTTCAACTAGATTGGCTACTGCAAAAAAACATGAAAACATTATTAATCAATTATTTGTAAAATATCATGGATAGGGTAAATTCAGGTAATTTGGGACACTTTTTGCCTTTGAGATGACTGCTCGTGAAGGGAATTATGATTAGCAAACATTTATAAACACTTGCAAATGATGAATAGTTTCCACTTGGTTCTACTTTTTGTAAGTATACACATTTGTGATTTGAAAGACTTTTATTTTTTATTTGGCTTCAAACTGAGACCTAAAGATAATTATGTTCCAAATCTGTACCTCACGGTGCAGATTAATAGTTGTTGCATGATCAAGATCTGTTTGCGAATAAACGCACCTTTTCATAGCTTGTGCTTTGTTGATAAATGGTCCATGCTGCACGATTGAAAGTGCATAACTGAAATGGCTATGCATAATGAAAGTGGGTTGGACAAATTTGTAGCTGCATCATTGCCACCGCTAACAAAACTTTGCACCGACATGAAAAAAGGTTACAAAATGTGACCACTCAGACACTTTTGCCTGAACTACCCCTTTAGGAAAAATAAGTAAACTGAATGAAAAGTAAATAAGGCAAAGCTCTTTAGAGCAATTAATCAAGCAGAAGATAGAACAGTAAAACTCTTGCCAAGGAGAGATGCAGACTCTACAACAACATTACAGGCTAAAACTTCATGTTGATCAATAGACGACAGGCGAACCCCATTAAAACACCAGCAGCGAGTAAGTGCTGGGAAATAGTGCAGCGTTCTTATCTCCAACAAGCAAATGTCAGGATGTCAGTCTCAAATGTTTACCCCATAAGCAAGAGCAGTGAGGGGAGGGCGATTATCCTCATTTTAAACCTTTAAAAGAACTGCAGACAGAATGACAGACTAACGGTTTGCTGAGTGGAGTTAACACTGTGATTGAAATGCACTTCAGGCTGCGGTTTAGCTGCGCTAGCACTCTGTCGCTAGTTTAACTCAGTTCACATAGTATGACCAAGCTGTCCATCAAGCGGATTATGTCCACTAAGCACTTCCACGCAGTTCACATTGTTCCATCAAGTGCTGATATCTATTCCATGAGCACAGAAGAGAAATCTAGACTTTTATGCTTTATGGACGACAGACATTTGTAAATCCTACATGGTGCATTGATTTCAGATCTGATGGCTTTGCCTGTTTTTCCGACTGTTAGTTGACCCAAGTTGTGCTGAATCTCTAATCCAATTGAAGCTATTATGCAGTTCAGTTTCAATAGAGGAAGCACTATTCTGGGAGGTTTGAATTGAACAGTGTTATTATGTTACAGACCCAACAGATAAATTGTACTGTGATCATGAATTCTCTGACATTCTTACCCTGAGACCGCTGTATGTGCTGTAGGTCTCTTTAATATTTGCATTGGCAGGTGTATATATATATATATATATATATGGTATAGACAATGATTTGTAGACTATTATACGCAGGGGAAATCAGAGCTGTTATTTCAGTATAGCTGATGCTGGAGACATTTCTGTTCTAGCTCTACATTTCTCTCACTCTTTCTAAGAGACTGAAAGATGATCTGGGTTTGAGATTCTGAACTTGAGGAATGAGGGACATGTTTTTCTTCATTTTATTTTTTTTTTTTTTTTGCATTTGCAGAACATGACTTTATGTACACTGCCATCCAATTGTTGGGGTTAGTAAGATGCTGTTTGTTTTCTATTCACCATAGAATTCTTTGGTTTCCACAAAAATAAGCAGCACAATTGATAATAATATGAAATATTACTTGAGCATTATATCAGCGTGTTAATGATTTCTAAAGGATCATGTGACAATGAAGACTGCTGAAAATGTTGCTTTATGATCACATGAATAAATTACACAAAAAAATCATTAAAATATTAAACAGTTATTTATTCCTCGGTTAGAATGTAGAGCCCTTTGAAGCTGCACCTAATCCCCAATCTTGACCTTCAGCCTGTTGGCCACCACTGAAGTCCACTATAAGGAGAAAAAATCCTGGAATGTTTTCCTCAATAACCTTAATATTTTTTTTTCTGAAGAAAAAAACAAAAATAAATCCAGGAACATCATGGATGACATGGAGGTGAGTTAATTATCAGGAAATTTTCATACTGGAAGTCAGCCAGTCAACGTAGTTCTGTAGTAACATAGACAAGTTAAATTGAAATCCAGACAGAAAGTTTATTGATTGATAAATAATTTTTTTTTGTGTGTGTATTTTGCCTCCATCACATCCCGGCAGTGTCTATATCTATGCTTGTCTGATAGTGTTTGTGTGCATGTGTTTAAGTGCCTGTGTCTGTGACCTTAAAGGCAGTCTTTGATCCAGTGTGTGTGTTAGCGTTTCATGCGAGGAGGGTAGGGGTGGACGTGCTTGAAGAGAAGGGGACACAGCAGAGAGAAAGATGGGAACCAATGAAGCAAGAAATTGCTGTTTCTCTACATGTCAGTGGCCTATTTGTTTGAGTACCCCCTGCATGCACAGGGACCGAACACTATCTTTTCTCAAAGTCCTGAATTCCTTTAACAGCACCAACAACTAACTAATATGCAAAGACCACTTCATCCCAGCTTTTCTTGTTTTCTCCATTTCTGCAGTATTAATATAAAGCTCTCAGCACTGTAAAATGTGTTTTTAAACATTTTAAAGTTTTGAACGTAAAAAAAAAATGAAGGTGGCAATTTATATGGTGTATAAATTAAATTACTTGAAGTAAATGCTCAGAACTTAAACTGGTGTAGTTGTCATGACAACTAACTGACCATTTTAAGCATAGATATGTATAGGTAGATGCCCTATTAGCGGCTGTTTCTATGGGCTGCTTTATGTAAGCCGTCCGCCATATGGAACAGTTAAAGCAAGTTTCCTGTGTATCTGCAAGCATGGTTATATGCATGTATGAACATCGATAGATTATGCATATACATTATACTACATACGGTAAAATGCATTCTTTTAAAAGGCCATTACTATTACTGTACTGTAAAAGCAGCTTTTTCTCTTAAAAGAAGCCTTAAAGACTTAAGTGGAATTACATTTCCTAACAACTGATTGATATTCTGACACAGTGAGCTTTCATACACCTGCAATCAAAACCTTTGACGCTGATTGTTCTCAGTCTTTGATTGCAGGAACAGGCTTTTGGAGTGTCGTTATGGTTTATCTGTTCTTCGCATCAACTGTTTTTTCCTACCCTCTACCTTTTTGGCTTTTTAAGGTCAATAAGGAAAAAGTGGTTGATGGAAGTCACCACATAGGTGGACTCAGGAGACCTGCAGAGAATACCATTACTGCAGGAATAGAATAATATCACCTTAATGTATTTAATCCACAGGTTTCTGAAATAAAATTGTACAGTATTGTGCAGTGAAACGCTTTTTAACGCACATAAAATATACTATACCCTGGTTGTATATGCTTTTAGATGTAAAGCCACACACATTCATGTCAGATGACATTTACACACACATACACACAAACATCTAAGGTAATGACATACAATTTCCCTCGAGCTCTTCTAGCTTTTATGAGAGACATGCCTCCCTGAGAGTGGTAATGACAAAATCGTGTGAAGGACAGTTAGCTGTTGCTTGTAACTGCATTACTCCCTCTGGACTTACACTTGCACACACGTGTGCGCACACACACACACACACTAGTAAATAAATAGTTTCAATGGGGATCTGGCTCTAATTAAGAGCCAATTAACAGCCAGAGCAGCACATAAATGACCTGCTAAATCATGGAGGAGTTAGGGGTTCATGAGCGACCTCTGAGCTTAGCTAGTTCCATGCCTGCAAGCTTCATCTGGGTTAACTTCCAGCTGGGAGAATTCACTTCTTTTGAGTGAACTGCCCTTGGCCAAAGGGCACTTGTCTTAAGTGCCCTAACAAATACAGCCACTAGCACTCTGGAGCAATTCTGTCCGTGATCAAGGCAAATACGTGTCAGGAGAACATGCACCTTCATGCAGGTCTCAAATTGGTTCTGCACCTACATAACCCACTTATAAATGGTTGTGCTTAGTGTGAATCTGGCACTGTATGCGGCATGATTACCTGATTTTAATATGTTAGATAGATGCAAAAAAGCCATAAAAAGGGAGCGAGGTTCATGTATTATTTATTTAGTCAAATATTAGTTTTAGGAAATGGATATCAGTTCACTCTTGTACTAAGATACACAAAAGTTTGATCAAAACATTAAAGTATATTATACATAACCTGAACTTAAGAGTGCAGCCAATACAATGAATGATGCTCATGACCCAGCTCTTTTCAGTGAATCTAAAACATGGACAAACAAATGGCTCTTATGAGAATCAAAAACAAGTCTGGAAAAAAGCACTTCATAAGAGGTAATCTGTAAGTCCAACAACACCAACTGTGTTTTAGATTCACTTTAAAAGAATGGATCATGATAATCATTCATTCAAGAATCAAACTACAGTACACTAGTTGCACTCTTATGTTTTCTTTTGTGTGCAACCATGATCAGTGTTGTGCATTTCACTAACAAATGACTCTTATAAGACAATACAGGGCGACCTGGTGTAGTCGCATTCCTGAACGAATGATTCTTACAGCCCAATACTTTTAGGTGATTCTAAAAACGTACAGTGTTATCAGTGTATTTTGATTAATAAACAAATTATTCTTATGAACTTTTTAGTTAATAAAAAACACAGAACAGTATAGTCCAATTCACTAATAAATGCCTCTTTTCGGTCTGTTCTTGTTAGTGATTCCAAACCGTACTGGGTGACTTATATAGTCTGATTTAGGAACAAATTCTTATGAGACAAGTTTTGTGTCAATATCATTACTAAATGGTTGACTGGTCCTTCATATATCTAAAGTGTCTGATTTGTGCAGTTGGCTGGATTAGGTTCTGTCCTCACAAATGTGGATTCTTATCATTTATCAAAGATGAACCATGCATTCATGAATCAATGGCCCAATTCCCATTTATCAAGCACTGTTTCAAAGAAACAGATACGCATTCAACCAACAGGCATTGTGAAAGGTTAGAAGATAAAAAAATAAACAAATACATGCAGAGTGATAGATGTTGTTTAATGATGTAAATGAGTGGTGCATGTGTAAATGAAGCTCTAATTCTGTGCTGGGACTGACATCAGAGACCAGTTATTATTATAGTGCTTTGATATTTTGGATTTGGAAGCTCTGACTGATGTTATGGTTTATTTTAAAATGTGACTCAGTGATACTTATGTGAGCCAAACAGATCACATAAAGTGCAAATTAAAAAGATTTGTGCTGGTTTTTCAGTCATTCAGCACTCTCATAAGGAAATGTTAATGTAGTAACTCTCTCCAGCACATTCACAGAACAACACTCTTGTATATTAAACCATTTAAACAGTTTTTAGATGTCACAGTGATGCAATAATCAACTTGTTTTTGATGTCTCTTTCAGCAAATCACTTAAACTTAGCTTCAGTGCAAATGTTAATTTTTTTTGCATATTTACACACACACACACACGCACACACACACACACACACTTTTCAACTGTAGTGTATATTGTTAGAAAATATTAATATTTTAAATAAATGCTTTTTTGTTTTTTTACTTTTTAGTCATCAAAGAATTCTGAAAAAAATCACATTCCAAAAAAATATATATATATTAAGCAGCACAACCGTTTCCAGCACTGATAATAAATCAGCATATTAGAATGATTTCAGAAGGATTGTGTGACACTGAAGACTCGAGTAATGATGCTGAAAATTCAGCTTTGCATCACAGGATCATAATATTTCACAATAAAATGTTTTTTACTGTATTTTTGATCAAATAAACACAGCCTTGATGAGCATAAGAAACTCCTGTAAAAATATAAAAAATTGTTCTGATCCCAAACTTTTCACCGGTAATGTATATATAGGCTTATAATACAATTGATTAATTATGAATAACACATTGTTTCATTCTTTCTTTTCCCTGTTCACTCACTGCCACTGCACAATAGATGTGAGACATAAGATTTGAAGCAGACCTTTTCAGTCAGTGACACGAGTGGAAATTTCATCCTATTAATCAATAGATATAAATTAAAGAGCTTTTGACTTTGGCTTTTGACAGACATCCACTTAGACCGAAGAACAATAAATTAATTAGGCTAGTTCAGACTAGAGACGAAAACAGGAATGAGAGGAGGTGAGACTTAATTAAATATGAAAGCAAGACAGTGGCAGAAGATGTGAAGTAAAAGACAAAAGAAGAACAAGCAGAGAGACAGAAAGTGAGGGAACAAAAACCAAGAGAAGCTGCACACCAAACCTTTAGCATCAAACTGAGGCCTGACACGTCAAATTTACAATTCACATGCACCCAGTCATCTCAGACGAGAGGCTTAGCATTTTTAGCATGTCATCACAGTAAAAAAAAAAAAAAAAGCAGATGTAAGGGCTTAGGAGATTTTCCTGTGACACAGGGCCAGGCTGGGGCTCTGACAGTACAGAGCTCTCGCTAGTCAAACCCCAGCGAGTCTCTGACTCTGACAAACTAAGGAGGGCTGCTGTATTATTGATGATTCATTCTGCTTAGATCCTTTTTAGCCCTAATACAGTTTCTCATTTTCTGTATTAATATTTCACAGGCTGGCTAATCTTGATGGAAGAGAAGGCTGCTCTTGTCCTGGTGGCTTATATGGTGCACAGCCTCGTGCGACATGCATAAGAAGTATGCATGCATACATAAACACCCCTTAAAAATACAGGGCAACTCATATACTCAAATACCCTGCCTGATAGAATGCTGAGGCAGGTCTTCCTCTCAGCTCATTTTTATGCATTTTATGAATCATATTCTATTTTAATATCATTATTCAGATAATCCCTCTTTCAATTTCAGGCCGTAGCCTTCTTTCGGTCTCTGTCTGTCTGACATGATGCCCTGAAGGCCATTTTCTCCCTATATTTCTTCCTTTACTATGATAGAATGAATATTGTCCTCGGCCTGCCCAGCGTGCAGCCCCTGATGATGATGAAGGTTAGCTGTCAATGGGGGCTGGACGCTGTCAAACTGAGGTCATGGAATATCCTCAAGGCTTCAGAGAGATGCATTTTTTAAATCCATCCGCTCTTCTGTCTATCTCTGTCTATCTATCCTTCTTAATAACAAAACGAACTCACATCTGCTATAGTATTATTTGTACAAGCATTAATGAAATGAAAGCTTCCACGGCCTAATCAAAATATTCATTATAATCTTTGTATGACTCTACAGAGACGTGTTTAATTCCTGCCTTTCTTTGTAAAACACCTGCTGATCATCATTCCACCCTTGTAATTAAAGACATGAGAATAGATTAATCTAACCCGCATGCCTCTCTGCATGTTTGTTGTTACATTAAATTGTATTTCCCCCATGGACTCTGTAAAGTTTCAATTAGCTAACCTTCCCATCTGCAGAGGAAAACCTTTGGCTTATGCAAGTGCGCTGTCCATAAACTTGTCAAGTTGTTACATTTTTTCACGCCTGGACTTTTTTTCGAAGACGTTTACATTTGCATTTCTTTCTGACCAAACTGACTTCTTTATAATGCATACAATACGTTAGTTATAAATACCCCAGCAGGAAGAGCAAAATGCAGTTCAAATACACAGAGAAAGGCCTGAGGCATCACAGTAAAGATATGTTTCAGAGTGAGGGGAGAGACAATGCACTATGCTCTGAGTATGGATGAACAACTTTATGCTGTTCTGTTCAAAACAATGCAACAGTGTGCAGGACAATAGTGCGTAAAAATGTTATAATTCAGTGCAATAGCACAACGCAAAGACAACACTGAAATGCATTATGCTGTTGGAAAGAAATCATGATGAATAGAGAGTAGATTTTAATTCATCGTAAAACTATTTCAGTCAAATTAAAAGGAGCGTATCATGGTAAAATGAATTTTGCTTTGTCCTTTAAAAAAATAGCTCCTTTGCCAGTCCACCCAAACCAACAGCACGATTTCACAAAAATGCCATTTTGAAATCAAAAGGAAAGACAGCAGAGGAAAGCACCAATGGAAGAAAAGAAGGAGCTGTGTTGAAGCAGGAGTGAACAGAGAGGAAATATGGAACCAAAGGCACAGAAAGGTCTTTTTTTCCTCTCCATCTGAGGCTGTAGCACAGCTGGTCTGTGTTCCAAAAGATATCAATTAAAGGTCTTTCCACTCTAGACACTCCAAAGCACTTTATAATCACAGAAGTCCCCGCTCGGGTCAGTCCTCCTCTCGAAGAGCATTTCTCTTCAGTCCAGTGTATGTGTGTGATATATTGTAGGACCACTAGGTGTTATAAGGTGAAGAGAAGCCTGACAGGTTAAGTGTGTGATTCTCACTAGTGACACCACTAGTGGATTGAAATGCAATTCTGGCACATGCATAACTGGCTCAGTAAATGACATGAATCTGGATAGGCACTATTTATTTGGTTTTATTTTTTTAAGCAATGGAAGACAAGGTCAGTGTTGGAAACTTTGCTGCTATGAAAAAGTCATGATGTACATTCTTGATTTTACGTGCCATAGGGAGATCATCAAGAAGTTGAAACTACATGCCTACTTAGATTAAAGGTCAGGCGTTTTAAAGTAAAGGTGTTCTCCACATCCAGAAGCCACAGATCTCTGGTCTGTTGACCACACAGCTTTGCAGGATGTTTCTCAGGATGCCTTTAAAGAAACCTGTCATGCTGACTTTATGAAAAGTGTTTGTGTGCACTTGTGAGTGTGTGTGTTTATCACAGAAGAAGTTGCCGTTTCATCAGTTTCGTTATTCTGCTCATTTTCATCGCACATTTGAATTAAAGCCTCCTTTCGTCTCATTCTTTCTCCCACTGCTTAATCTAAAGAAATGCTGTTCTGTTCAAAACAATGCAACAGTGTGCAGGACAGTAGTGCGTAAAAATGTTATAATTCAGTGCAATAGCACAACGCAAAGACAACACTGAAATGCATTATGCTGTTGGAAAGAAATCATGATGAATAGAGAGTAGATTGTAATTAATCGTAAAACTATTTCAGTCAAATTAAAAGGAGCGTATCTTGGTAAAATGAATTTTTCTTTGTCCTTTAAAAAAATAGCTCCTTTGCCAGTCCACCCAAACCAACAGCACGATTTCACAAAAATGCCATTTTGAAATCAAAAAGGAAAGACAGCAGAGGAAAGCACCAATGGAAGAAAAGAAGGAGCTGTGTTGAAGCAGGAGTGAACAGAGAGGAAATATGGAACCAAAGGCACAGAAAGGTCTTTTTTTCCTCTCCATCTGAGGCTGTAGCACAGCTGGTCTGTGTTCCAAAAGATATCAATTAAAGGTCTTTCCACTCTAGACACTCCAAAGCACTTTATAATCACAGAAGTCCCCGCTCGGGTCAGTCCTCCTCTCGAAGAGCATTTCTCTTCAGTCCAGTGTATGTGTGTGATATATTGTAGGACCACTAGGTGTTATAAGGTGAAGAGAAGCCTGACAGGTTAAGTGTGTGATTCTCACTAGTGACACCACTAGTGGATTGAAATGCAATTCTGGCACATGCATAACTGGCTCAGTAAATGACATGAATCTGGATAGGCAATATTTATTTGGGTTTTATTTTTTTAAGCAATGGAAGACAAGGTCAGTGTTGGAAACTTTGCTGCTATGAAAAAGTCATGATGTACATCCTTGATTTTACGTGCCATAGGGAGATCATCAAGAAGTTGAAACTACATGCCTACTTAGATTAAAGGTCAGGTGTTTTAAAGTAAAGGTATTCTCCACATCCAGAAGCCACAGATCTCTGGTCTGTTGACCACACAGCTTTGCAGGATGTTTCTCAGGATGCCTTTAAAGAAACCTGTCATGCTGACTTTATGAAAAGTGTTTGTGTGCACTTGTGAGTGTGTGTGTTTATCACAGAAGAAGTTGCCGTTTCATCAGTTTCGTTATTCTGCTCATTTTCATCGCACATTTGAATTCAAGCCTCCTTTCGTCTCATTCTTTCTCCCACTGCATTTTCAATCTAATATTATCTCTGAGGTACAGTAGAAATGCTGAGAGTGGCTGTTTGTCTGTTTTTGATTGCCGGCTAGGCACGGGTAGGGAAGCACATGGTTCCCGTCAGGTTTTTGGATCAGGGATTTCAGCATCTTCCTCCTGCATCATCATAACATATGCTCACAAATGAGATCCCTGCTGCCTGCTGCCAGAGCATCAAGACGCCATGTTCTCTTCTTTCGGTCTGTCTTTGATATGTCACCATGTGTCACTGCACACTGTTCCATGCACTAATTATTCTCAGAAAGGTTACTCTGTCTCTCTGACTCCTGCTTCTGCCTCGCTGTGGGCTGATGAATTAAAAGTGGCATAGATATAGACTTGAGTTTTGGTTTAGTTTATACGATCTCTCACTCAAATAATCAAATGGATCTATTTAAATTGATATCACAGCTAGGACGGGGTGACATATCTGCGACCATTACTCCAATATTTAATTTGCGATCCTTAAAAATCACTCTCATATAGAAATGCAGCAGTTCTGAATAAAATTGTCAATGATTTTTTTTTTTTTTTTCACCAAGGCTGCATTTATTTAATAAAAAATAAATAAAGGAAAAACTGTACTATTATAAAAATTATATGTATTTTTTATATATTTTTATTATATTTTAAAACATTCCTATAATGCAAAGCTGAATTTTCTGCCATTACTACAGTCTTCAGTGTCACATGATCATAAATCACTCTAATATGCTGATTTATATAATGCTGCTCCAAATTCTTATTATTATCAATTGAAAAGGTTGTTTAATTGTATAATGTTTATTACATTTTTCACAGTGTTTCAAATACCAAATCATGGTTCATCGTTCATAGTTGTGAAATAGCTAAAAGTCTATTGTCTATTAAGCCCTTAACTATGGATAAATGTTTTTTTGTTTTTTTCAGTTAGAAATATTGATGATATATTCTTGATGTAGCTTAATTTTATAAAGTCATCTTTATCACCCAACTTCAATCACAGCTTATTCTCTCATTGACTGTCATTTATTAAATCTGATTTCAAATGCAGACTCATGTATAAAGCATCTCTTCTCTGTCTTTGGGAAAACACTCAATGTAATCAACCTGAGAGGACTGAACTAATCGGAGAACTTGCACTATGAATCAGCGATTGCAAAAATAACAGCTGATGTTTCGTTTGTTTGCTTGTTTGTTTACTCCACAGTGTTGATCTGACAACTCAGCACTTTGGAGTTTGCTTTTACGCTGTCAGTGATTGCATCTGAAATTCATACGTAACACTGTGTTGAAATCCCCCCAAAAATTGGATTTGGAGATTTGAATGTCTTCCCAGTAATCCCTACTAGAACGCAGTATTAATCTTATTTTTTCTACAATGTCAGTGATTTGACTTTTTGTATAGTTACTTTAAAAGCTAAAATGCGAAAAGGTTTGACTTACCGTTATCATGCTGCTCAGAATGACACAAAAACCATAGTGAGTCTGCTGATGAAACCAAAAATACAAAAAGGAAGTTTTTGTATTGTTCTTTTGGATCCGAACTCACTTTTCTAGTATGAAAGTTTTTGTCTCAAACTATCAGCTTCAGGATTTATTGGTGGTTCTGCAGCTGAAAATCTATCGATCATGTGCAACAGTACAGAGCAGCAGTGACTGGCATGAAATAACCAGCATTTCTGTAGCCTATAATGGAAGAGACCACAGACCACAGTTTTCCTTGGACGGGTGCTAGAGAGGTTTAGGCCCGGGCTGTGTGCGGTGGTGCACACTGACTGTATTTATTAAAGGTGAAAAGCACAGGACAGCACCACACTGTAAAAAACCCAACTTGAAAAAGGTTCAAATTACTGGTTTTGTTGTGTTGGCTCAGCAAAAATCTATGGAAAAGTCAGTATAACTATGTTTAATACATTTATTCAACCTAAACCAAGTTTCTTTCCATAAACTTAAAAAGTTTAGTTTTGTGAACAAGATTTTGCAAGTTCATCCTAAAAAACGTCTGCCAATTTATTTAAGTTAAGTTAGAAACTTCCCTCCCACTTTTTTTTAAATAACTTAAATGAACCTAATGTTTAACTGTAAAAGTTAATAATAATAATAATTATTATTATATTATATATATATTTTTTTTACCTTGAGTCTGGAAATAAAGTTGAATTGAATTGAATAATAGTATTATTATCAATTAAATCATGGCCACTGTATGAATAATAATATATTGTACAGATAATGTACAATAATAATGTATGATTATTATTATTATTATATTATTATTAGTAGTAGTAGTAGTAGTAGTAGTATATTGTGCACAGCAGTATATTGTAAACCCTGGAAATTCTGATTAATTCTGATAAATACTAGTTTATTAAAAAAAAAAAAAAAAAAAAATTAACGCCCTCTCAAGTGAAAATCACGATTTCAAAAAGCGGGAGGAAAATTGGTATAGCACGTGAAGGCAGCATTAATTTGTTGGAGGAAGACTTTTACTGTGAAGTTCCTTAACAACAGGTGTGGGCGCCAATGCTCTCATCTCACTAGTTTGCATAATAAGCTGTACAGACAAAACAGAACTCAATTAGCCTAGGGAAGAGTTATTTTTTATTGAAGTGTTACATTTAAATAAAACATACATTTAAAAAGAATTAGAAGCATGTTTTTGATTGGGGATTGGGAGAAAAGTGCACCAGAAGAGTTCAGTCCCTGAAGAATAAGCTACTTACTGTACACTGTAAAATCCAATAATTTACCTTACTTAGATTAAATTAGTTATCTTTACTTAGTTGTTATACTTGCTAGGTTTTATTAAGTTTCAGCTACTTTCAAGGCAAATAAAACAATTTACTAACTGTTTTGAGTGACACTTACTTAAAATATTCAAGTAGCCACAAAGGAACCAATGACATTAATAAACCAGTGAGAGGCAGCAGTGCACTAATATGTTGCTAATTGCCGTTTTTTTTTTTTTTTTTTTTTATCTCACCATTATAGTGATAAGCTTTCCCTTTGGTTGGGCACTTGAAACTTTATTTATGTTACTAAACTTTTCTCTCTATTAATGGAGAAATGCATCATGAAATCAGAGTTATTTGATTTCAACTAAAAGTAATAAATAGGTTGCTTTCATAAAATGACCTATATTTTAATTAAAGCATTTTTTTTGTGTGGTTTAATAATGACCTTTTTTAGATTTTACTTTTCATATATAACTTGATATGCTTTTTATATAATCCTTAAATAGTGAGTGGTAATATGCTGAAGTCACACACAGACTTAAACATTCATCACGTGAATCACAACAATGGTAACAATTAAATTAAATTTATATTCATTAATTGTAACTATAGCCATTGTATTTCCTCTTTTTGTTGTGCTACTGCTGACACAAAACAGCAAATAAAATTGGCAAATAAAAACAACAACTTTAAAACAAAGCAACTGCATAATTTATTCTGCGCAATGCATTCTGGGAGTCAGTGAGTATCTATACTAAGTCATGAGTAAACCTAAATGAAAGGATCAAGTACCCCCTACAGTTCTTTTTTAGTTACTAGAACTCTTGTGTAAGTTAACTATACTAACTAAGCATTTGTCAGTACAACATACTATTCCTATTTCACTTTACTTAGTTTTTTCAAGGCAATCGGTTTGCATGCTTTTTTTTAAGTAAGCCCAACTTATTAGATTTTACAGTGTTGGTACCAATTTGTTCACTCAACTTCAGACATTGAGTTCTACAGACCAAAAATGTTGAATTGGCTCAACTTAAAAAAGGTTTGTTAAAAAAACAGTTGCACCTCTCCACAAAACTAACAATATTAAGTTAACCCAATTAAATATTTTTTGTATGACTGACAACTTAATTTCAGTCAGTATAACTGTTTTTTTTACAAAAGTTGAGTGAACAAGAAAAAGCTTAGGGAAATTAGTACCAAGTTTTTTATTGTTGTACTGACTTAATTTTTTTTACAGTGGAGGCACAGGCGTCTCAAGAATGCTGAATACTGTTTTCCACCCTCCGCATTATTGCACAGAAGAATTGCCTAAATCTGTGCTTGTATGCATCTCTCCAGAGACGCAGCGCCATGCCTCCACAATGGGCGTAATGAGATTTTTCTCAGGCTTGTATTCTCACTTATTCACTTGGGATCATATAGGGCAAATATTACCTGAAAATATGGATGCAGATATGATTAATATTGCACATGAACGCAAATAGATATAAACGTCTATTTCAATGGGAATTATTGCTTGACTGGATGGTTTTAAGCAAGATTGTGTTCATTCATCAAAGATTGTGTGATGCATTACATTCATATCCCGTGAATTAGTTTTTTCCATGCTTCCGGAATCCTCATCCCAGGAGTCTTGATGCTGTAGTTATTAATTCAAATCCGACCAGAGCTGCTAGACATCAAATAGTTTAATGTGAGCACATTATATATTGTCTGCCAGTTGCTTATCACCTGTCATTTTAAATGGAATAGGTTTGGTTAAGACTTTTATCAAGATGATTCGATTCACATTTCATAGCTTTTTTCTTAATACTTGAAAATGGGTTTGAAATTTTCGATTTTACACCCCAAATAACATCTCTTCTCCCTCTGAGACTTCTGAAGTGCTTCATGCCATCCTAAAGGACATGTTAGTTAACCACTTAAATATCACGGCATGTGTAGAACAGCATTAGGGAGATAAACATATTTGGTTACAAGGCAAACATTTTTTGTTTTAATATTTATCTTTCCTCAGCAGATGTATTTTGTGCTTTGATGTATGGTTGCAATAATATTGAAGAAATCTCAGAAGAGGTTTTGCCTTCACCCAGTGCTCTCTCGCAGGTCAAATTGACTCGTTTTCGTTTTTATTTTTTTTGCTCATGCTTGATAATTCTCCTTTGCTTTGCAACCACACACTCATTACCATGGAGACTAAAGCATCCTGTAAATGCAGATAACATTTTCATAGATTAATGTGATAGATGAGGCAAACACATTGCTATTAATATACATGAAAATCCAAAGTTGCAAACAATCTGCAGCAAAACGTCACTAAGCAACACAAACGTTCACATCGTGGGCTAATTTTTCACTTCTAACCAAAGTACTTCACAGCTCAGTGCCTAAAGTCATCAATGAATATGAAAGGTCACTGGCTAATAACCTTCATCCTTCATCTCTGTCTTTTCTGGTTCGTGATTGTGTGTGCTAGATCATCTGTGTATCTTTGTGGGTGTTTGTGTGTGCACTGGACCTCACAATATTGTAACTCTCCCAGAAGTCCCATGGCCTTGAACAGAACCAAGGGCACACAAACAGCTGAGACTGCGGGGGCAGGTGCAATGCCTTTGACTTTAAGAAAATGGTCATTTATCAGTTTTATACCTGTTGTAATGTGGGTAAATGCATCTAAGATGGAATTATTTCATCCATAATATTTCAGAAAAATCTCATTAGTATTTATAGATATGCATTTTTTTAATGTATGTATTTTTGAATAGAAAATGAAATGACAATATCAGCATATTAACATCTAAACCATAAAGGTCTTGAACAACTAGGGATGAGATTAATTAAATATGTTTGACGTGTGTTGTACAGTTGATACATTTATCTTATTTGATTATGGTTTCAATCGTTTCTCAGTTATATATAAATAAAAAAAACAGAAGGATTTAACAACCTTGTAATATACTAGTTAATATACTAAAATGTATTTTAAACATTTATTTCATGCTAAGTATACTACAGATACACTTACATATTTATGTGATTTGTAAAAATACCCTGCAACAGTACTTGTATACTGTATATAAAGTCTGCTAAATTGGAACAACTAATTTTGTGCTTAAAAGTGAAGTGACATTCAGCCAAGTATGGTGACCCATACTCAGAATTTGTGCTCTGCATTTAACCCATCCGAAATGCACACACACAGAGCAGTGAACACACACACACACACTGTGAGCACACACCCGGAGCAGTGGGCAGCCATTTATGCTGCGGCGCCCGGGGAGCAGTTGGGGGTTCGATGCCTTGCTCAAGGGCACCTAAGTCGTGGTATTGAAGGTGGAGAGCTGTTCATGCACTCCCCCCACCCACAATTCCGTCCGGCCCGAGACTAGAACTCACAACCCTTCGATTGGGAGTCCAACCCTCTAACCATTAGGCCACGACTTCCCCTGAATGAATTTAAATGCAGAAGTAGTGCTGAAGTCCAACTAATATATACTGAAGCATATCTGACCTAAAGTGGAATTATTGCAAAATTACTTCAGGTACACTTTAAATATCTAGCATTTAAAGACAGTCCTCATCAATAGTGAGAAATGTCACTGTACGATATTGCTACATATTTGTCCATACACTGATATACTATATCTCAATTTGTTTTCAAATGTTCTGAATATGCTTTGGAATTTATTTACAAAAATCTACAAATGAGATTACTTTGAATACTTGTATGAAGATTTTGCATAATGAACTTGTACATGAGCACTGTAGAGCTGATTTTCCACCGAGCATTTGTTTCACCTTGGCACACTGAGTGGGAAAACTATGAATAAAATGCTAGTGTATTTGAAAGACAGCTGGTGGATAGAAAGAAAAAGAGGTTTACAGCATTTTTATGTCTCCAATTCAAGTCTCCGGTCACCTGGATCTCTTTTCTTTTTAAAATGGTGTGCTTGTAAAACTACCTGTTCTTTTGCCTTAGTGGAGAGTGTAAGCCCTGCAGCCAAAGGGCAGGACGCTAAGAGTCTGATTTACTGACCCATGAAGAGCATGTGAAATTGCTCTGCAGGAGCAGAAAGTCATGGATTTGGTCAAAAGCCTTGAGAATTGAAGCAACCAATCCACATAAACCCCACTATCCCCCCCACCCCCACCCAATGCTGGGCACTATGAATATAGCATCAGGATCTCTACAAACACAGGGCCCTATCATACACCCAGCGCAATGCAACGCACTAGTTTCAGTCCAGCGCCGTTCGAATTTTCCCATCCAGCGCCACGTTGTTTAATTAGCAAATGCATTTGCAACCATATATATATATATATATATAAATACCTACATGTCATAATGGATAGCCATCGCATGTATCAGAATTAGCCCATCTATTTTCATTTCATCTCGGTTTCGTTTCATCTCGGAGACAAGTCTTTGCAAATCCGTCATGGCACGAGTGCAACTGGCTCTTAAAGGGAATGGAAGATGAGACTCTGATTGGTTTATAACACGTTATGCCCAAAAAAACAAAAACATTACTCATTAAGAGAAAAGGGACAACCCATTTAGACCATGCACCCGGGCGCACCAACCGTTTTTCCGTTGATAAAATAGCAAAAGTGGATTTGGACATGCCCTGAGTGCACCTGCGCCGTGCACTTTACATCTTGCATTTAGATCATTAAAATAGGGCCCACAGTGTGTTTACACAAGTAGATGTGAAGTTTCCAGCAAATCTGCTGCAGATCACAGACAGTCAGATTTTATTTTATTTATTTATTTTTTTTTGACCAGTAAGATTTCACAGTGGACAGGTAAACCAAGAGATGGTTGTGACGAGTGGGGCGGGGCCGAGAGACGTGGGAACAGGAGCGAGGCCGGTGGAGTGTTTGGGAAATGAGCGACACCTGCTCGACCCACCGGTCTCGAGTCCCACGGAGGAGATGGAGGGATATAAAACAGTAGCAACGACAGTGACGGACGAGAGAGGACCAGGCCTGGGCTTTTAGTTGTGAGCTGGGTTTTTATTTCTGTTTTGTGTTTATTTTTAATTATTAAAATGCAATTGATTGTCCGCTGGTTCCCGCCTCCTTCCTGTAGTTATGGGGTTTTTATTGTTACAATGGTCTTAATTACTAATTACTATTTCAGTTTTATTTTTAAAAAATTTCTTAGCTTTTAAAGTCAGTTGCCAAGGCAACATTTTTGATTTTCATTTAAGCTTTTTTTTCAGTTTATATGTATTCAATTTTAGATATTGATTCAATTTGTTATTATGTTTAATTAGCAATTACTTTTTCAATAAACATTAAATGTAGTAGATTTAGACTTGGCTATCATAAATTAAACTTTTTTTTTTTTTACAGCATTTATTAATCTAAAACTTTCTTAAAGAACTTAATAAAAACTTTAATTACTTTTTATTATTCATTATTAATTTGTTCATATTATCATTTAATGTATGTAACTTAAGTATATGCAGAAATTAACACTGATGCTTGTCACCATCATTTTAAACATCACTTAACGTTTAATTCTCCAACATGATGTCATTTGTTAGGATTAGATTATGTATAAACAATTATTTATAGAAAGAAATGCATATATCCACCTTTACAGTTTGTCACGTCCAATTAACTTGATTTATTCAAATTGGTCTGTTTTTTCAATTTCAAAGTTATATCAGTTACAAAAAAACAATTAATAATAATAATAAAAAAAAACTTAGTTACCAGCAATGTAATACATAGTATGTCTTTATTGTAATGCTGGAAGCATTACTGCCATGTGGAAAGTTAAAAACATTTTTGAAAACTTCAACAACACTTCTGTAGAAGCTAATGAAGTTTGGAGAGGGTTTCACCAGTAAATATGTAACTGACACTTGAGAGAATGGTAGGCTCATAAAAACAGTAAGTATTTAACAAGTTAGTGAACTTCACTCGACATGACCCTTAAGAGCAACTCATCAGAGATGCATGTGGTGTCTCTTCAAATGCCTGTGCTAGGTTTGTTATGGACTCTTGGGCTTTCATGCTTAATTTCCTTTTATTCAACCTCTTCCTCTAACACTCACAGCTTGGATCTGTAATGGGAGACAGAAGCAGGATGTATATATATATTCTTTTTTTCATTAAAAGACGGCTCTGACTGAGTTATAAATTATAAAATTTGAGAGTTCAAATGTCATTGTCATAATTTGCTTATTTGCAAATGCATCATTTGCAGGGAAGTTGTGGCCTAGTGGTTTGAGAGTTTGACTCCGAACCCTAGGGTTGTGGGTTCGAGTTTTGGGCCGGCAATACCAAAACTGAGGTGCCCTTGAGCAAGGCACCTAACCCCCAACTGCTCCTGGGCGCCGCAGCATAAATGGCTGCCCACTGCTCCAGGTGTGTGTGTGTGTTCACTGTTGTGTGTGTGTGTGCACTTTGGATGGGTTAAATGCAGAGCATAAAATCTGAGTATGGTTCACCATACTTGGCTGAATGTCACGTCACTCACTCATTATGTTGTTTTTAAGTTTATTATATATTTTTTTTTTTTCAGTGTAATACAAAAGAAGAAAATATTGAGATTCTGTTGATGTTGATGTTATTCTTTTGTTCATAAGTCAGTGGGATTCAGTGTTGTGAACTATGAAAAAAAAAATTCAGAATGGATAAGTAAATTTTGACATAATTATGACTATGATTTTCATTATTTATGCAATTATCTACTTTAGAATTTAATAAGGGCTTTATTTTAATATAAAAAAAAAGATGTTGAATGAAGGAAAAATCTCAATTAGAGAGTCAACATCAAATGTTCACAGATTTATATCATTTAATAAAAAAAAAATCTGGTGGTGGTGGTGGTGGGGAAACTAATTCATGTGAAAACAAAGGTGTATGTGAGAAGGGGTTTTGATTAAGATAACAATTGATGCCTAAACAAGGTGATTGATGAGCCGTCAGGGTCAGGGTCAGGGTCATCTCCTGTTGCTACGGCAGCAAGACACCTTGATTGACAGTTGGGACAGAAACATACCCGAGGGGGTGTGAAGTGTCTTTTGCACATAAATATGGAGAGGAAGAGATGGAGACAGGTAGAGAAAGGGCAGATGAGGGGGCTGATGTTGCTGTGACAGGATGGACCATTTTATAACCCATCAGAGGCACAGAGAGAGAGAGAAAGTGAGAAAAGTGTGAGTGTCTGTAGAAGAGAATATGCAAGATGGGCCATTAATCTTCTATTGAGGGCATGTGATGTCACGGTTGTAATGTTTTTACGTTACCACTGGCTAAAGCTGTAATGATAATATGCCATTTACATGGTTTTATTATAGTAAAAATGTAGTAACCATGGGTTTTGGCATATTGACCACCATGGTTGAACGATGGTTAGTGTGGCAATGGTTAACCTGGTTTAACTATAGTAACCAGGTTTTTTCCTTTTTTCTGTAAAAAAACATTTTTTTTTTTTTTTGTAAGGGAAGCACTAAATGCACAGCAATTAGTTAATTTGGTAAATTTTTACACTAAACACGGGTACACTAATCTTATCAGTAATTTTCAGTGTTCATGCTCATTTTCATGAGTATTTCTCATTTCATTTTCTATCAACTAACGATTGATGTCATGTTCCTAAGCTAATCACGCAGTACTGCTGTTCTTTTGAAAAGGCATGCATAAAAGTTCCCATAAAAATATGAAGCATGCAGAACAAATGTTTTAAAGATTGATAATACTAAGAAAAGTCTCAGCATCAAATCAGCAAATTAGAATGATTTCTGAAGAATCACATGGCAGTGAAGCCTGGAGTAATCATGCTGGAAATTCACAGAAATAAATCACATTCAAGTCAATATATTAAAACACATCTTATTTTTAAATGGTAATAATATTCCACAACAATACTGTTTTCACTGTGCTCAAATAAATCCATGCTTGTTGAGAGACTTCTTTCAAAAACATTAAATAATTCACTCACACTTTAGTTTTGGGGTCCAATTCTTAATGTTAAGTATTAACTATGATTTTTGCCTCAATAAACTCCCAGTTTGCTTCTTATTAATAGTTAGTAAGGTAGTAAAGTTTAGGTATTGATTAGGAATAGGGATGCAGAGTAGGGTCATGAAGAATATGTGCTTTATTAGTACTAATAAACAGCCAATATGTTAATAGTAGGCTAATAAGCAACTAGTAGTGAGAATTGGTCTCTAAACTAAAGCGTTACCAATAATTCTTCCAAGTCTACCAACTTTTGAACAGTAGTCACTTTGTCTGTTTTTTTTTTCACTCACTCTACATGCTGGGATTGCCTTCTTCGTGAAGGATACATGCAATGCTGACCTAGAATTTGGCAAAAACAAGGTATTTTAGGAGACTGCATAATTATGCTGTCAACCTTTTGAACCAGCCCTCGTGTCTGCAGTATGCTTATTGAGCCTTAAATACTGCCTTCGTAGGCAGCGCAGAAAATTTTGGAACAGAGCAAAAGTCTCTGACTCATAAGGACTCTACTGAGTGACATTTGAGAGCACAGTATTATAACAATTTAATGAACTAATTTCAATTAGGGTGTTTTGAGGTGTCACAGCTGAACATGAGTTATAGTTGAATAGGAGATATGCTAATTTGAGTTGCTTAAAATAGATAAATAAGCAAATAAATGAAAGAGGACATTGAATGAGTGGCAGAGAGGGTAAGTGAATTATATGAGTCCATGCAGACACTGTATGCAATTACAGTAATACTGAATGCACAGAAATAGACAAGAATAATAGTTGTTAGAAATATTATTTCTCTGCTGATGCATCACTCTCTTTCTTTTTTTTTTTTTTTTTTTACTATCTTTGAAGATTTATTGCCTAGAATACTCTGTACATTCCCTCATCAGGTCCTTAATTAGCGCTAGTCAAGCACATATAACTGCTATTACATTTATGACGGGGTAATAAAAGATTACATTTGTGTAATGTTGCATGTCCAGTAATGTTCTTTGTTTAATTGGATGTAAAGATGATGAAGTTTAACTAAACCAGTCTGCATGTGTGTGTGTGTGTGTGTGTGTGTGTGTGTCCACTGTGTACCCATTTTGTCTGTGGTTTGTATTATGTATTATTCACCGACTCACACCCATCACTGTTAATGCTCCATGAAGCAAAGTGCTCACCTTGCAACTCTACAGATTTTTATAAACATAACTGCCATTAAACACCCCGCCCAGACCCTCTCTGCTCCATCCGGTGACAATCCATTGCAGAATGGAAATCGATTTAGGGGAACAAAGCAGGACCACATCACAATAAAGGTGGTCAGAAATGCTCTAGTCCACTTTGGCTTTGATAAAAGCGCTTAACTGGTTCTAAACACACCTGATTTAAATTTTTCCATTATTGCTCCATCCTCCGGTGAGCTGTTGTGGCAGAATGGGAATTTGTCTAAGGAGATAAGTGTTGTAATCACCTGCTTATGTCATATTAGTGGAAATGCTAGTCCGGTGCAGTTTCTGTGGTAATCAGGAACACCGTTTTCCTGCTTAGACTGTTTTTATTTATAGTAATATATGTGAGAAACAAGTGGTGTATTTTGAAATCTTTTAATCTGTAATTTTCAGTTACGGCTGGAAGTTACGTTCTTCTCACTTATGATTTGAGATATACACAATGGATTAAGAAGGCGTCTGGCAGCTTTTAAAGGGATAGTTGATCCACAAAAAAATAAAAATACTCATTTTGCTCAAGATCTGGGACAAAGTCTTCTTCTGTGGAACAGAACAGAGATATTTTGAAGATTGTTGGCAACCAAAAAGTTTGGTTAAGGTTTCCATTCCCAAGGTTTAATAGTTATAGTAAGTAACTCAGATTTTGGGGGTTTAATGGAGGCCTACTTGGAACTTTGAGTTTCTTGACCATTTTTTATCTTCCTGAGTTGTCTTTGTTTGTGAACGATGACACAATAAAAATGTCAAGGTGTCATTGATTTTTGTGATGGTGTGAATGACCAGGATGGAATCATAAGACTGAGCAGGTTTGGGTGGCAGACTGTCAAAATAGTCCTGGCATTATGCCATTAGCCGCAGGCCATTGGCATTTCCTGTCCAGAGTGAGGATATAATGCGTCTGGACTCACTTCTTCCACTCAAGGCCAATCTACTCAACAGCAAGGATTTTTTTCTGCCTCTTCTTCTCTCTGTAAAAATATACGGTAGAAAAAAATGAAAGCGAAAAAAAATGAAAAATGAAGGGAAAAAGTTTGCTTGTCTAAATTGATTTGCAAAATTAGTAAATGTCTTGACCAAACTTAAAATATCAAGTTACATGACTTAAAACTGCCGTTATTTTTTATTTTTTTCATGTTTTGCGGTCATTGGAGAACAAAATGGATGAGTTATGACTTCACATCACCCACAGTAAGAGATTTTTGGATTACAATGTCATGGTTTTCACAGAAACATGCCTACACAGTGATGTGATATGCTATTGAGCTAGCCAGACGCTACACGCTTCAGGCAGATAGGACAGCAGATGACTCCAGCAAGACCAAAGACAGTGGATTGTGTATTTATGTTAACAAATCTTGGTGTACGGACACTGTCGTTGTTGGGAGACACTGCTCAGCTAACCTAGAGTTTTTCATGGTTAAGTGTAGACCTTTTTCATCTACCATGGGAGTTCACTTATACCATTATAACTGCAGCCTATATTCCACCGGATGCTAATGCCAAGCTTGCTATTAACGAACTGCATGCGGCCATTAGTAAACAACAGACTGCTCACCCTGGAGGCTGCTTTTATTGTCGTAGGTGATTTTAATCACTCAAACTTAAAGACAATGCTCCCCAAATTCTATCAACATGTTTCCTTCCACACTAGAGGAAATCATCAACTTTGGATCATGTTTACACATACATTGATGGAGCCTCACACTGTGACCCCCTTCCCCCATCTGGGATAGTCTGATCACCTTTCTTTGTTTCTCACCCCTAAGTATTCAACCCTCATCAACCGTATGAAGCCATCAATAGCCACTTTTCCACTGTCGGGGCAGTGTGAGCCAGTGCTTTAAATGTGCCAGATGGGGCCAATAGCCTCGGACTTGTAGCACTGCGGCCAAAATAGAAAACCCACCCTTTACACACCTCTCAGGAACAACGTCATGCAACCCCATCATTTCACCAACAGAGAGAAGTTAGCAGAAAATTAATAAGGAATAAGTAACTGGAACTAGCGCGATCACAAAACGAACATAAAAAGGGCCAATTGTTTGTATGCTTTGTTAAATATTTAAATCTAAAAGCATTCATGTTTTACTATAATAAGTGATAGTCTACATTGATCATAATGAATTCATTTATCAGGATTGAAAATTAGTCACTGTAACAAAAACGTTCCAGTTGCAGTATATTTATTGGAGAATGGTCAGACAGGCAGTAATCAGATAACAGTGTCGAATGTCAAAGGATATCCAGAAACAGAACCAGGCAGAGGTCGGGGAAGGCGGCAGAGAATCACAGGTGGTATAAACAATCCAAGATCAGACATGAATGGAACAAACGCAAGGGAAACGCTCGGAGATATCAGACTGG
>NW_020525259.1:0-30029 GCF_003368295.1 Carassius auratus
CTGGGAAACATTCAAGTATCTTCTGTTGCTTACGAAGGGCAGAACTAAATGGGAAAAGAATTATATTTCACAAAATAAGAAAAATTTGGCCATCTTCATTGTGTTCAAAAGTTTTCACCCCCCAGCTCTTAATGCATCTTGTTTCCTTCTGGAGCATCAGTGAATGTTTGAATCTTTTTAAATAGTTGTGTTTGAGTCCCTCAAATGTCCTCAGTCTGAAAAGATGCATCTCAAAATCATAAAGTCACTGCTGGAAAGGGTTCAAATATGCAAAGATACTGGAAAACTGAAGAATCTGCAGGACCTTAAAGATTTTCTGAAGAACGCTGCTCAGTTTAACTGTTCAGAAACAAACAAGGGACTCATGCACAACCATCACAAAACAGAAAGACAGTCGAGGATCATCAGGTAACAGAACACAGTACTAAGAACCAAGGGTTCCCAAACTTTTGAGTAGGGTTATTTTAATAATTTCAGCAATTCTTTTGTCTTGTGGACTAAATGTTAATATCTTTTATGTACAATATCTTACTCAGGACAGTACTAAATAAAATATAACATGCATTTAGTATGATCTCTCTTATTTTTTGAAAATTACTCATATTTTCACAGATTCTGCAAGGGGTGCCTAAACTTTCGATCCCCACTGTAAATGCATAAAAACTATCATATTGTATTATTTGTCTGATGATGTTCAATTATCAATCAATCCATCCATAACCAAGATAATTACTAGACGATTTTCATTATCATTATTATTACTATCATCATTATCATAGATTTTGGCCTTTATCATAGACTTTGGCCTTTTCAGAACTTGTACTATTATGATCATTATTATTATCAATATCATTATTATTATTATCATTACTATTACTATCATCATTATCATAGATTTTGGAATTTTATCATAGACCTTTCAGTGTCCCACATTATCACTAAAGAAAAATGAAATGTTGGGTTTAATTAAAAATATTATGTCAACAGGTTCCACACAATTTGTTTAACTAATCTCAACAAAAAATAATTTAGTTCATTTTACAAAAGATGTTAAAGTAAACTAAATCAACAAACCTTAGTAGAATCAACAAACAATAATTCAGTTCATTGTACATGAAAGTTATAATTGATGATGTCAAAGAAAAATTAATGATTCCACTTCAGAAACTCTGTTCCCTTCAATAAGGATTTAAAAACACTGTAACCCGAATCTGCAAATAAAAGTACAGTCTTTCAATACAATTAAACATTGCTTCTTAATTAAGGTTCATCAAACAAACCACAAACACACGTTTGAAATGCAATGTTACATCTCCAGCAACTTATTTGTGTGATTTGTTCCAAATTATATTAGAACAAGTTCATTAACTTAACTGTGATCTGTTATTACTCAGGTACCTATCTAATGGTGCTACACTTCTGCAAGAGGGTGACAGAACAACAATTACCCATAATACACTGCAAAATCCTCAGCCAATGAGATTCAAGTCTGTATTGGTTTTATTAATCTGTTACTTTTATGCAACAGTTATGTTGGCTGAACAAATCATTTTTAAGTAAAGCTGACAATACACACTTTTTTGTTGAATGAACTAGACTAAATTAAGTTCACATTGTTAAAGTAAATTGGCAAAAGTGAAGGAAGCACCAGATTGTTTTTAGACAACTTGCAGTAAGAGCACTAATATGTCTATAATTTCTTTTATGAATGTGTTATCTGCATTTTCTCTTTTTATTTTGTTAGGAGACGTCCTGGGGGTTGTAAAATGGTATTGTTTTTGAATTTAATGTTTTGGCTACAAATCGCAGATATTGCAGACTGCTCAGCCCTGCCTCTCCACCGTGTACTTCGTCCATGTCAGCTGGGGGCGCCAAAGTTTCCCGCCTGCCTGTTTATATACCCCAGTTGAATATGCATAAGGCACGATTAGCATAATGATATGTCACCGATTACAGAGCTCTGTAATGCAATTGTTACTAGTAAGAATTGCTATTGTAGAGCTCTGTAATTCAATTTGTACTAGTAAGATTGCAATTACAGAGCTCTCTAATTCTAATTGTTACTAGTAAGAACTGAATTATGGAGCTCTGTAACTTAATTCTTACTAGTAACAATTCAATTAGAGAGCTCTGTAATTTAATTATAGAGCTCTATAATCAAATTGTTACTAGTAACAATTGAATTAGAGAGCTCTATAATTTAATTATTACTAGTAAGAATTGCAATTAGAGAGCTCTGCAATTGAATTCTTACTAGTAATAATTTGATTATAGAGCTCTATAAATGAATTACAGAGCTCTCTAATTGAATTGTTACTAGTAACAATTATGATTAGAGAGCTCTGTAATTCAATTGTTACTAGTAACAATTACGATTAGAGAGCTCTCTAATTCAATTGTTACTAGTAACAATTGAATTAGAGAGCTCTGTAATTCAATTAGAGAGCTCTGCAATTACACATATCTTTAATGTGTATTTTTACTAGTAATAAATCAATTGAAGAGCTCTGTAATTCAATTGTTACTAGTAAGAATTCAATTAGAGAGCTCTATAATGGTAATTGTTACTAGTAATAATTCAATTAGAGAGCTCTATAATTGTAATTGTTACTAGTAAGAATTCAATTAGAGAGCTCTATAATGGTAATTGTTACTAGTAATAATTCAATTAGAGAGCTCTATAATTGTAATTGTTACTAGTAACAATTCAATTAGAGAGCTCTATAATCCGAATTGTTACTAGTAACAATTGAATTGCAGAGCTCTATAATTAAAAATGAATGGAAGTCAATGGAGACATATGACTAGTAATAAATGAATTGTAGAGCTCTCTAATTGGAATTGTTACTAGTAAAAATTGAATTAGAGAGCTCTATAATCATAATTGTTACTAGTAAAAATTCAATTAGAGAGCTCTATAATTGTAATTGTTACTAGTAAGAATTCAATTAGAGAGCTCTATAATTGTAATTTTTACTAGTAAGAATTCAATTAGAGAGCTCTATAATTGTAATTTTTACTAGTAAGAATTCAATTAGAGAGCTCTATAATCATAATTGTTACTAGTAATAATTGAATTATAGAGCTCTATAATTGTAATTGTTACTAGTACAAATTAAATTATAGAGCTCTTTAATTGAATTGTTACTAGTAAAAATATAATTACGACGAGTAACGCTGGGACGTTTTTATGCTGAAAGGGCCTCCCATAGGTGGGGACAAAGAGTATAGAAGCCCAACAGGCGAAACTCTGTTGTGTTATGGGTAACAGTCTGTAGATGGCGCTGCGGAGGCGCGGCCGCCATTATGGACTGAAAGCTGCTGAAATCGTGTGAAGAAGATGAGCAAGTGGTCAAAACGCAAGCAGTGTTCTGCAATAAATTGCATAAATGTACCAGTCCACCAGAAGCAATCTGCCATTTCATCGATTTCCAAAGGATGCACAAAGGTAATAACTCATTTAAGTGGAAATATTTTAATGATGTCGTGACTTAACTTGAATGTTGAACGTGAATGACAGCATTGTTAGCCTTGGTAAATCTGCATGAATGTTAGGCTAGGCTAGTGCATCTTTGTCAAGTTTGCCTTATAAACTAATGATTGACGTATTATTAGATCGCATTTATTTTGTAACAGAAGTTAATGCTATGATCTTCAATGATGTGTCTGACAGTCACGGTCTATCAGCAATTGCAAAGGTATATTTGAGCAGTAGCATCAAATGTACTGTGGAAAATGACAACTGGAGTAAAGAGGCAATAGGTCTAAGATCAGTGCAATTTTTCAAAATGTTCATATTATATTATCTCCAGTCACACCCAAGTGCATGGACATTAATGGTGTTACCAATTACCAGACAAATATGCAGATAGCCTAGTCTCTGCATTTCTGCATGAAGTGCAGTGCTATTTTCTTGTTCAAAATAATTTTGACACTTGAAAACATTTATTCATCATGTTTCATATATATATACATTGCAGGTGTGCCAGGTGGGTCCAAAATCTAAGGAATGTATTCCTTCATGGCATACCTTTGGATCAGCTGCATCGGACCTACAGGGTGTGCAGTGCCCATTTTCACAGCAGCCAGTTCTTTTTTTAGTTCATGTGTTCATTTGCTAGATTATACACATATTTTGACTAATGCTTCCATTCTATGTCAATGCCTCTTCTCTCACAAAAAGAAAAAAAAATACAAACTTCTCATACACAAATGCACGCACAATAGATGGTGGTGTCTGATTAATAACGGAGATCTTATGGCACCACTTACATTTCAGTACTGTTTATAGTTCATGTGTGCACTTGCTAGATTGCACAGCTTTTTTTTTTTTTTTTTGTACCTTTCCGTCTGTATAGGACATTCACAGATGTGTGTGCACTTTCACTGAAGATGTTGACAAACAAGTTGTTAATATTTTTGTGAAATTCTGTGTAAAAGATGAACTGTCTTTAGAAATGCTCATTTATAATTTTATTTATTTTTCCAAATCATATATATGGTGATGTTCACTAATGTCAAAATCAACATTTGAATAAATCTTATTACTGTGTGTCTGCCTATATATATTATTTCATGAATTTCTGTTATTCATATAACAAGGAAACTGCATAATAGAACATAAATATTGATAGATTAAAGGTTTGCAGTAATTTTATAATTGTATCTTTGCAAACCTTAAGTGGTAGGCTAATGAAGCCGATTCGGTGGGGGACATATCTTTACGAAAAAGTACTATAGGATTCTTATAGTATTTTGGGACAAAATATTATAGTAATCTTATAGGAATACTAGGCCTATAGTAATTTGGGACATAATACAGAAGTACGATAAGACTACTATAGAAATACTATAGCAGCTTAAACATATTATAGAGGTATTATAGAACATCACAGAAGAATTTTATGTTCTGTAATACCTCTATAATATCCTAGAGCCGCTATAGTATTTCTATAGTAGTCTTATAGTACTTCTATAATAATATTTTGTCCCAAAATACTATTTTCTTAAGGGTAATTAGGCCATGCATAACCGACATATAGACGTATTTTTTCTGTCATTTAACGTAGGTCATCCTCATTAATGTATTTTAAATTGTTTTCATATTTAGATATGACGGCCAGAAAAAATTAAGATATGTTAAGTTTTTGTTATGTTAAGTTTTTTTTAGTGCCATTGACTCCCATTATTTCTCTGCGTTTTTCTTAAGTTTTCAGTCCATAATGGCGGCCGCGCCGTTACGTCATGGGGGCAATTGTTGCTATGGAGCGTTCTATTGAGTTTCGCCTCTTGGGCTTCTATACTCTTTGCCTTGATTACTTCCCTTTACAATCTATGTTGCCATGGAAACGAATAAACTGTCAAGTGCTCTAGATTCACAAATGTGGCCCGACTTTGTCTTGCGGTATGGCACATTTTAATATTTGCTTTTATGAAAGGGCAATAAGAAGAGAAAGAGTTTTTCAAAGATCGTTCAAACCCATTAGAAGTCCTTTCTGAAAAGGAACTGCTGGAGAAGCTAAGGTTTCCTAGACATGCAATACAAGAACTAGCAATTGACTTGGAGGAGCATTTGAGGCCTGAAACTTCAAGAAATTTCAGCATCTCTCCACTGCTACAAGTATGTCTAGCTCTATGCTTCTTTGCCACAGGATGTTTTATAAACACAGCTGCAGACTTAATTGGGGTACACAAGTCTACAGCATCAAGAATTATTCATCGGGTTGCCTGTGCACTGTCAGGAAGACTTCCACTTTATCCGACTGATGTCTCTACCTTGAACAAGGTGAAGGCAGATTTTTTCAACACTGCAGGATTTCCAAATGTAGTTGGAGCCATTGATGGAACACACATTAGGATTCAAGCACCTTCAACTCATGAGCCATTGTTCGTTAATAGGAAAGGCTATCACAGTATTAACGTGCAGGCTATTTGTGATGCCAAACTAAGAGTGCTCAACTGTGTTGCTCGTTGGCCAGGATCAACCCATGACTCTAGAATTTTAGTGAATTCCCAAATTCATGATGCATTTGAGAGAGGAGAACTGCATGGTGTGCTCTTGGGTGACTCTGGTTATCCACTAAAACCCTGGCTACTCACACCTTTCTTAAATCCAGTCAGTGTGCCTCAAGCTCGGTACAACACAGCCCATACCAAAATAAGAAATGTTATTGAAAGGTGTTTTGGAGTCCTGAAACGAAGATTTCATTGTCTGCATGCAGAGCTCAAAATGAAACCAGAAAAAGTCTGCAACATTATCTGTGCATGCGTTGTTTTGCACAACATGGCAAGGTAATAAATATGTTTTTAACTGTAATTAAAACTCCTAGCTACATATTCCCCAATGATTTTAAATTAAATGAGTAAAATATCATTTTCCATTTAATAGAGATCTTGCACTCCCAGACTTGGAGCATGACCAAATTTGTGAAGAACCCACTTTGGAGATTACTGAGGCAGGAGGGGAAGATGGATCTGGGCGTTACATTCGACAGATGATTGTAGAAAACATTTTCTCAGTTTGACTGAGAACAATGAAAGAATTTATACTTTTAAATTAAGTGGACATATTATAATTTATTAATTGAGACAATACTTACAAAATATTTGATACATAGTATCAGTACAATCAGCTGAAATATGATATAATCTTCAAATCACTACACATTAACTTACACTAAAATTGTTCAAATCTCTTAAATATCTCTAAAGATTCTGTATGTAAACATTACATATGTAAATTCAAAATTAAATACCAGTACTTATTAAATAGACAATTGTTTGATTAGTTATTGGACAATGTTCGATGAGATCTATAGTTCATGTCCAAGTTTTTGTAGCTCCAACTTTAGCTTAGTTTTCTCTAATTCTAGTTTTTGTATTTCTAATTTTAGTTTAGTCTCTTCCAGTGTTAATATTTGATATTGTTTTTCAAGTATATTGTTCATGGTTATCTTGCTTGGAGCATCTTTCTGTCTCTCGGTGTCTGAGCCACTTCCCACAGGTGCCATTTGGGTGCTGTCCAAATCGTCATCTTTAAAAATAAATTTAAAAAAGAACAAGAACAACATTAGCACAATTTGAAAAGTGACAGGCACTGTATTTTTTGTTGTACTTTTATTCTGATGAAATGCACTACATGCTACTTCACCCTTTTGTAGTTAATTCATTTTAGACAAAAACACACAAAACAATTACTTAGCTATGTAAACTGGGACACTGCATAGACTTCTGGGTTGTTGTTTTTTTTGTGTCACAAGCTATGTGAACACACAAAAAAATTGTGAAACATTGAACAGGTTAAATGGTCTTTATTGACAAAAGTAGTCTGATTATATATAATCTGAAAACAATGTCCTGCAGCAACTAGCCTAGTGATTGCACAGCACGTGATTTCCCCTAACCTGTGTCCACTTATTGTATTTTGTAATATTTGTATTTTATCGTAACCGTTTTAAGCAATAAAGTAGCCTACTCGATGCTAGTGCTGCATCTTGAATAAGTCCGCTTAGCGTCGTGCCTTCAGCCGTGACTAAATAAATAGGCTACAGCACAGCCGCTTGTGCGTTATTGCTTACTTAAACACTGTTAATCTGTTTTAAACTAAAAACATTGTTGTGAGGAATAGTAGAGGGCTGAAAGATTGAAAGCATAGCTTACCTTCACTTTGTGTTGTTTGGTCATCCTGGCTTGTAACAGGAGCTTCGTCACTCAATCTAAAACAGAGCAGTAACCTACAGTGTTTAAAATGAAGCAAAAACAATAACCATCGAAACATTATTACTCACGAGACTGTCCAAGCGGGGTTGATGTGACAGCGGTATGAGACTGTGTATCTTCCACCGCTGTGGACAAACAAAAGACAGCGGAAACCAATAATATTGTTACGTCTTATTTAGCAGATGCTTTTATCCAAAGCGACAATTAGGAGAGCATTTAACACACTGAATCCGGCGCGACGTGACGAGGTCCATACGGGTTCAATAGGTTAAATCATAACATGAAAACTTTATCGCGCGATTCGTGTCATCGCGACATACTGTAACATACTTACAGTGTGTGTTTGAAAAAAGGATGTTATCGTCCTTTGCTTTTTTTTCTGGGGTGCATTTTATCCCAGACGGCCTAATAGCAAAGTGAACAAACGAACGAACGAAAATTCAGAAGAGCAACAAGACATTTGAAGCTCATAGCAGACGCGCCCAGGAGATGATTCGCTCTGTGATTGGCTGAATGTTACTTCACTCAAATCTAAGTAACAAATCAGAGAACACTACAGGAAATATTCACGCTGGATCCAAAAAAAAAAAAAAAAAAAAATTAGCAGGGGTCAGAATCACCTGTTTCTAAAAGTGCGGGGGACGTGTCCCCCCCGTCCCCCCCCGGTTGCTACGCCCCTGTGCGTGACACAGTCTCAATCTGCGGGACGCATGAACTGGGCTTCAAACCCTAATCTAGTATAAGACTTTTTTTTGTAAAATAAGCCAAGGAGAAAAAAAATCAACAGTAAAAATACATGTAGAAATAAGTCCTGTTATTTTTTTTAATAGGGAACAAGGAAAATACGAAGACGTTTATAAGATTAAGGCAGGAATATTCTGATCTCTTCACTGGAGCTAAAATTACAGCCTTATATGGTTGGAGGTAAGATCTTAACAGTTAAAAAGTAAGCTGTCAGTCTTTCTTCTTTTTGAGCAGAATTAATCTCATTCTTACCTGAAAGGCCTGAAAGGAAAAATGTAAGTTCTGTCAAGGAGAACATATTAGACCAGGGCTAGACCAGTCCTGCAGAGTTTCGCTCCAACCCTTATTCAAACTCACCTGCCTGCTGCTTTCCAGTAACCGTTGGAACCATGATTAGCTTGTTCAGGTGTTTGATTTAGGTTGGAGCTAAACTCTCCAGGTCCATCGTGTGCAACCCCTATGTTAGGCAGAAGGGCAGTCTTATTTCTAAGGATGTGTAAGGAGTTTTCACTCTGAATTTTGATGTTATGCTATGTTATTTTTATGATTATAGATTTATTCTGGAGAAAATGGACCTTTCCAGTAAAATAACACCAGTGCAAGCTAAGAAAAAGTGGGACAATTAAAAAAAAAAAGTATAAGGTAAGCTAAGATGTATACATTGTACAGTCCCATGTTCAAGTTGACTCAACTCTATAAAAATGAACTTTCTAAGTTTCAGTTCATATAGAATACATTGTGTTGATAATTGGCACAGTCAAAAGATTCAGGAGCACCTTCTAATCAATAAAAAAAAAAATTCTGATAAAAAATCAGCCTTTCCAGTACAAGGTCATATTTGACTCCTTAAAAGGATTTACAGGGGCATTTTTCTTTTGAATTGCATTTTTCTAATTTTATTTAAAAAAAAAAAAAAACTCTCTCTCTCTCTCTCTCTCTCTCTCTCTCTCTCTCTATATATATATATAAGCTTTTTACTCTAATTAAACAATAGAATAAGTTACCAATAATATAAAATCAATATTAGCTAAATGAATTTTTAATACACAAAAGTGTATAAAGTTTTTCAGTTCATTCTTGATGTTAAGTATTGTTTAATCATGTAACAGATCTACAGCATTACATTAAGTATTGTTTAATCATGTATTTGTAATCTAATTATACAGCATTAAACTTCATTCGTGTATATTTAATATGTAGTTTAATAGACACAGATTTAGTTATTTTTGTTTGTTTTTTGCATTTTGCTTTATTTACTAAAATTACCTTAAAATTGCGAACACTGGGTTAAATTATGTAATTCGTAGCACTTTTTGACAGTGGGATCACAATAATAATACAATTATATATAATGTATATAGTAAAATGTGTAGTAAGATAAATGTAGTTATATAATTATTGCATCAATGCCCTACAACCAAAGGCTTTATATATATGGACTTATATTAAATATAATTATATTAAAGGAACTATGCTACAACTTACCTCAAACCTCCGCCGGTAAAAACGGATAAACTTTGTTCTTGACATCCTCCTCTTTTTTCTCTCTAACAGATGTCTGTTGTACGTACGCTGTAGCTCCTCAAACATTGAATAAAATAAAACAAATAAAAACATTTTCTTTTCAAATTACTTTCCAGATTTAGAAATGATTTTCTTAATATTTTTTCTTAAAGGGACAATAAGTAACTTTTTAGGTATTTTATTATCTAAAATCAATATTTTTATTCATAAATATGCCCTCAATGGTGTACAAATACCTATGCCAATGTTTAAACTAATCCTTGTAAATGAAGAATTTATTATCTTTATATACATGGGACGGGTAGGTCGACGGAGGCTTCCATGTAGTTCCGCCATCTTGCAAAACTATAATAGCAGGGGAAGCTTTTTCTAGGTGGAAAGAGCTAATGCTTGATAAAGGTTTCAAAAGAAATGCTGAAGTGGCCAGTTTTCTTCTCGACAGGTAAGTCAGTGTTACAATCTATATTATAATATTTTTTTTTTATCTAACAATGCATATAATTCAGAAAATATAACGAATAAAGAAGACATAACTACTAATTACAATATTTCATGTTTTCCACAGTCAGTAATTCATACTGTAACATTCATTCGTTAGTTGTCATGTTGCAGTTTGTTTGAAATAACACACCTGTTCACCTGAAGGAAAACTCGAAGAAGTGCTATTAGAAGACATCCCGTCAAAGCTTTTTGGTACATATCGCCTACCGTAGATCAGTGGTGTCAAAAGTACTGACATTCATTACTCAAGTAGAAGTATAGATATTAGGGTTTAAAAAGACTTTTGTAGAAGTTGAAGTATCAACTCAAGCTTTTTACTCAAGTAAAAGTGTAAAAGTACTGGTTTAAAAAACTACTTAAAGTATAAAAGTAAAAGTAATGTAAGGGGGAAAAAATGCCATTAAGAACAAAAGCTTAGGCCGCACCACAGGGGCCTATTGTACACTACCCCACCTCCTCAAAAAAACATTTTTCTAAAGGCCATAGGCCATAATGACTATAATGTTATATTAAAATGTTCATGTTGAAAAATTTGGGATGCACTAGGCTTCCTGTTTCAGCCGCATATATGAAAATACAAAAATGGTGTGCACATCCCAAACATCCAATTAGGACGCAGGTGCAAGACAACTGAATGATATAGACAAATAAAGAAGTGAAGTCTGAACACTGAAAACTACTGCTCCAGAGGAATTTAATCAAGCAACGTTTCGACCTTCAGGTCTTCATCAGCCGCATATATGCCCATTTAAAATGAACGCACTTTAGTACAATGCAAATACATTAAAGGACTAGAGATATGATGAATGCCATTAAGTATTGTTATGGTGCAAAAAGTCAAACTTCAGAGGTATGTCATCAATAACCCTTAGAATGTAAATGTACATCCAAACTTAGCTGCAGGAATCTGCGAGGGCAATGGACAAGAACATTGGTGCAGGCTTAGTAACAATTACACTTGTATGGCTGTCTATTTACAATAAACATTATAGTGCTGTCAAAATGAATGATTATTCCAAGTGATTAATCAAAAACTAAAACTGAAAAATAAGTCATAATCCTGATACCTTCTTGATTGATAGCTTCTTGTATTCGGTACATACGTCTGCTATGTCCAGTGTTCGGGGGGGGGGAACGAGTTACAAAGTTGGTAAAGCCTATCACAACATTGTCAATCGCATCGTCAATCGAAAATGCTAATTTATTCAAACGTCTCGCTACCGAACTACCTACAGTAGCTTAATTTGTGGAGGACGAAGAAAAAGCACTCATTTGGTAAATGAGCCAGTGAGAAATAATAACTTTTAAGTAGGGTCCAGTGCCTTTTCGATACTTTTAAAACGGTACTCCTAAACAGTGCCTGAACCGATACTTTAAAGGGGGGGTGAAATGCTCGTTTTCACTCAATATCCTGTTAATCTTGAGTACCTATAGAGTAGTACTGCATCCTTCATAACTCCAAAAAGTCTTTAGTTTTATTATATTCATAAGAGAAAGATAGTCTGTACCGATTTTTCCCGGAAAAACACGAGCGGCTGGAGGCGTGACGTGTGGGCGGAGCTAAAGAATCACGAGCGCCAGTAGGCTTTTGCGTTGAGAGCATGTGGAAGCTGTGACATTACCTTGAGGAAAAAAACATCATCCAAAACAATCTATGGCTTACAGTAAGATTCAGCCGTTTATTTATGATCCAGAATCAGATCCCGAGGCTGAAACTGAACGAGAGCAGCAGCAGCAACGACTCGCTCCGAGCGGGGCTCGAACCCGGTCTCCGGCATGGGAGGCGGACGCACTAACAGGGAGGCAGAGATATTTGAAGCAGTTTTACTCACCGCCTGCGGTTCCAACACACGATCGTGACCCTTTTTCGTTGGGATTGCATCATCCTTAAGAAATAAACGATACGCAAATCCGGCGTCAAACTGGGCCTTGTTTGTAAAACAAGCATCTTCGAAATGCAGGGAACAAACAAAAACACTTGCACAACTCCGTTGATGCTCTGTAAAAATAAACTCCATCCACTGGTCCCTTAATGCTGTTTTTTCTTTGGTAATCTGTGCAGGGTTGTCTTGCCCTGGCAACCAAAAACACACTTCTTTTGTGACTTTTCGCAACGCTCTCGCTCTGATCAGTGATCAGTGTCTGTTCTCAGCCTCTTAGTGCGCTCTGCTATACGGGAGCGCGCGCTCTTCTGGCAGAAGTGCCCTTAGGACCCATAATAAGGAAATTCCGCTCCATCTAACGTCACAGAGCCATACTCAAAAAAAAACTTTCCGAAACTTGTGACAAACCGTAAGGAGTATTTTGGGAACAAAAATACTCCTTCAAACGTACAACTTAATTTTTGAAACTTTGTCCATGTTTAGCATGGGAATCCAACTCTTTAACAGTGTAAAAAACTCAGTATGCATGAAATAGCATTTCACCCCCCCCCCCTTTAAAAAAAAAGAACCACAAAAAAAACTATGGATAACTTTAAAGAACATTACAAATATTTAAAATAAATCCATAGCTTTCAGCTTGGATGCTCTCATTTCCCAAGTTGTGCTTCCCTTAATCTAAGGCTAATAAACGTATTTCACAATCTGGGTCATTATTTAATACAAAACCACACATAATATTTCTACTGTATCTCTGTCAATCACTCTGATATTTAGTTAAGATGAGTGCTGTCTGTCACTGTCTTTTATCAGTTCTGTGAATTACTGTATACTCATTCTTTATAAAGTAGCAAAAATGTCGTTTTTAAAATACAGTACTGTGCAAAAGTCTTATGGAAAAATTAGTATTTTCACCCCAAAAAGGGTTTTAAGCCAGTTATTTATATCTTTTGCTGCAGTGTGTCAGTAGGAAATATCAGTTTGCCATTAATTTTAATAATAATCTAGTGCGATTTTGAATGCACAAGCAGCTTGACAACAGCAAAATGAATGTTTGGAAATGTAAACTGATATTTTATACTGACACACTACAGCAATATATATATAAATTACTGGCCGAACACCATTCTTTTAAGTGAAAATACTAACGTGTCTAAGACTTTTGCACAGTAGTGTATGTATAAAGTACGTATGATTAAATTAAGTATATTTAAATAAGTGTAATTAAAGTATGTGTTCGTTCATATGTGTTAAGGGCTAGATTTTCGCTGGAGGAAACGGCTGTGGTGTGATGAGCGAAAACTTTACAGATGAGAAACCGAGTGATTGTTTATTAAACACATACCTTGTGTCCTCTGTTTATTTAAGTGCGCATGCGCTGCTCCATTCGCGGTCTGCGCCTCTGTGGATTGAAGAGCGCGCTGAAAGACGGGAGGAGACCGGTCTGACGCTGGTTTCATGTGAAATTTAAGGGGACTGACTCTGAGGCGATCGGATACCGGTTCCAAACCCAACCCTACTTTTAAGAAATATATATTTTTTGATAAACGAGCCCAAAACTGGCTATGTCCTTGCTGGAGTGTGATGTGATTTGTGTCATGTGCAGGTGCGATGGATCACGTACAAACCAATAGGGTGTCAGAATGGTATATGTTTATACTTCTCATCCAACCACAATCAAATTCACTGCTTCCGGATGGCGCGATTTATCTGGATACTATAGTTTTTTTTTTTTTTTTTTTTTTTTGAATGATGACACTCGGAATGAAAACAGGCCAAAATGAAATAGCCGTAACGAAGCTATTTTTAAAATGTAAAGAGTAGAAAGTACAGATACTTGCCTGAAAATGTAAGGAGTAGAAGTAAAAAGTCGGCTGAAAAATAATTACTCAAGTAAAGTATAGATACCCCAAATTTCTACTTAAGTACAGTAACGAAGTATTTGTACTTCGTTACTTGACACCTCTGCCGTAGATGCAACACGCTTTTGAAAAAGCGAGGCGCTGGAGAGCAAAATTAGTTTGAATGCAAAATACAATTTCACCACTAGATGGAAGTAATTCCTACTTAGTGTCCCTTTAAACAAGTGTCAGAGCGCAACGACGCTATGTGTTGGCATAGCAACGTGATACTTCCTGTTTCGTTTTCCGTCAGTCCTACGAAGGCCGTCTCGTTTAATCCCAGGGTGAAGGACACCTCCGGAGGGCGCAACCTTCTAAATGAGACACAGCTTCTATCACACTCTTATTAACTATGGTGTGCTTAAAGGGACATCCTTCATTATGTTTATCAATTTGTGCCTTTACTCCAGCGTTGACAGAAGTCACAGAACACTTGACATGTAAATTCAATTTATTTCATTGAAGCATTTGCTGTAATTCAAATTCTCATGAACATGTTTAATCTTTGGTCAAATTTATTTATTTGGCCTATTTGTTTATTTATTGATTGATTTATTAAAATTGCCAAACATGTTAATCACTAAATAGCACGTAATAAGATGAATCAAATACAAATCAACATGCACAAGATGCTCTTTACAGTGAATGGATAGATCGACATTCAAAGCTAAACGTCATTACATAAAATGGCTAGTTAAAATCTTGAGCAAACTATTCGATTAATGAATCAATCACCTATAAATGCATGTACAGACAAAACGACAGCTGCCATTGACAGGAGACACACATTTCATGTCATGTATGATGTATCATATGATGTAGAATGAAGTGATTTCAATGCTACACGTCCAGTACCGTGACGCGCCAGTAGGCGGAGCTAAAAGGCAGTGGAACACCCAGACGCGTCTTTCTCTGTCTTCCCCAGAAGTCCACTAATGCACTTTTGATGCAATTTCAATATTTAAGTTTCGGATTATGAAATCGTCTGTAATGAATTTCTCAGCAATGATTCTTCTTGATTTTCATTTTCAAGAGTTTCTGGAATATTAATGACATTTAATAAAGTATGAAAAAAATCGTGGAAATGCTGGCTTGAAATAGGCCCAGAAGTACAATCTTTATTTTCATTGATGATTTTGATGCTTCATAAAGCTACATATATGCTTTTCTGCGTGTTGGATTATTTGTTGTTTGAATCCCCTTTACAATAATTTCTTGAAAAGTCTGACATTTCCCTCTTACTCTGCTTTATAAACACTAGAAGTAAAGCGTTAGTTATTGTTTGGCTCAATATCACTGTGCTATAACTACGACCACGCTGATTTACACCTGTACATAAACTCTATGAGACCCGAGACTAAATGAAATATCTAGTTCAAGAAATAAGGAGCACGTTGAAATATTCACCGAGTAAAGCGAACGAAATTGTATTTTATTTTTATATTTGTTTAATAGAACAATATATTTCCGCGAAGATTTCACACGGGCCAGATGTGGGCCGGATCTGGGCCAGCACTATTGTTTTGTGCGATGTTACGAGGTGCTGTCCATGGCTCTGGTGCTGAATTGGTTGATATCAGTGGCTCGAGAGTCGATTATTCATTCTGTACAGGCGCTGGTGTGTGTTGGCGGGGTTCTTTATAAAAGAAGTGTTGAATTTAAATTAAGACACGGAACTCTTTCCTGTTAGAGCAACAAACTTGTTTTTAAGTTTTACTTTCGCTTTGCAACATAGCTACATCACGTCAGGGAAGAAAACCGAGAAAGAAAAATATATTACCGGAGCACCTTAGTCGCCGCGGTATTTGATTTGGCAAAGCAATTCGCTCTATTGCATAGTTTGACCAAACTCCCCATCACCACAATCATTCCTTTAAATAAACTCCTAAGGCTTTACTGTCTAATGTTTGCAAGCTGATATAGGCTACCTCTGGCTAATAAGCTACAATAAAAAAGCTAACAACCGTAAGTCTAACGACAATTTTGTAATGATTTGCATGATAACACTACTGGGTGCATTAAAACTTGAGAATTACATTTAACGACTGAGATGTAATGAACTGTGAACTGTAAACAGTGATAAGGTTTAGCTAGAGTGCCGGACCAACCTTACGAAAGTATGACTTACAGACGGTCACGGTATATTTAACTGAGAACATTTCAGGAAACACGTATAAACGATAAGGTGCAGCTTAAAAACCTGTACAGGCTTAAGAAGGTTTCGTTAAACTCAGCCTAGCTTTATTCGCAGTATGACATTTAGGGGCCATTATTTTTACTCTATTATTAAATATAGGCCTAAAGTATATTTCAGAGTATGGGATAGAATGTTCAATATAATTCTGTAATTCTGTAATGTTTATTCCTTATATGGGAAATACAGAATCTGTTATAGTTGACTTTGTTTATATTAACACTTCAGATTGAAAGATCATTGAAAACTCTCTATCAGTCTATGAATGAAACAGGTGTCATGTATTTGCTATTGGTCGGATCACTGTGCAATATAACGCCCACGGTGATAAAGTCTTTAACAAAAACTTCAGTCACGGTCTAAAACTGGTTAACGTTTTAATCAGTAATGGTCGACTACATAACATTAGCTACATAAATATATGCATTACACAGCTAAACTGTGCATTTAAATCCTTTGAAAGAACCTTCAGCAGAAAGGAAAAAAAATGCTGCTGTGTGTAAAGTATTATGCAAGCAGAGTTTTTGAGGAAGCATGTATCGCTGTGCATGGAGTGGCCACAGTGAAACATTTCACTTCAAAAACCCCAATTAAATATGGATACTTTTGTTGGATTTTTGCTCAGTGGAATGATGGACCCTGGTTGCACATAATTAGTTTGGGTTCACAGTATGCATTCACATAGTTTAATCAGATGTATTTGAAATATTGCGTGCTCTGTTCAAGCTTTCTTTGACATTGGGAGTGTCGAACCACTCTCCCTGAGTCACTCTTTCACAGTTTGAGTTGATTGAGTGATGAATCTTGTCATACTGGGATATGTGCATCGGTACGTCTTCCATCATGATCGTCTGAGGAATAAAAAGCTAAACACTGTAAAAAAGTGACAAACATACAACATACCAGAAACTTATCACTGCAAAAATAATTAAATCCGAAAATCTCTATCTGTATTTGAACAATTTCTTGCAACGTGATGATCATATAATTTTTGTTATTATTAATTTAAAAGTATACCCACATTTTTTTTTTACTTGCTCTCGCAGGCATATTACTAAATAGCGGCATAGAGAAGTCATTATGAAAATGTTGCGATCACTGATCCTAAAGTCAGATAAATGTGTGTGCTCTTCGTTTTTGTTATGGACTGTCTGTCTGTGTATTACGGGTCTAGCTGGGGCACAGTATTTCAACCCATTACAAAAAGCTCAGAAGTATCTGTAAATTAATGTCACAATAGTACATCTATATTGTGCAACAGAAATAGATTTTCTTCATAATTTTTTACCTGAAGACTTCAAACAGTAAAATATTTAAAATATGCAGATTCAATTCTGGCTAACACTTTATAATAACTTTCATTAATAAATCATTACTAAACATTATGTAATGACTAATTGAATATTACATTAAATTAAAATGATCCTGCACATTTTAAAAATCAACAAATTATTTTAACAGATGGTATACATTGATTAAAAGCTTTTGTTAATGCACACACTTTTACTGTTATTGAGGTGTGTTATGGTCAAGGTTAAACTCAGGTGTGGTGTGTGTGTGGGGGGGGGGGGGGGGGGGGGGTTAAGGGTTGAGTAAAGGGTCAGCAATGTAAAGAAGGCAATGTGATCCCAAGAAGTCCAGTGCCAAAAAAGATTGGGAAAAAAGTTAATATTTATAAACATTTACAATTAATGAAGAGTCTCAACTTTAGATTCAGTACTGCGAAAACATTAGCAAAGGATTAATAAATGATTTAAGATGCGTAAATAGGAAGTCTACACAACAAATGATCTAATATGTGAAATGAAGTTTGATGACATTTGTAAGAATTCAAAAGTACATTAACAAATAAACATTGAATCATTGTATAATTTCTGTTAAAATAATTTGTAGATTTTTAAAACACGTTGAAAGTTGAATGACCTTTGTAAACATTAACTAATGATCTGTTAAGCATTATGTAATGTTTGTTAATGATTTATTATTCAAGCTTTTAACAATTGTAAATCATCTGTCAAAATAACTTGAAGATTAAAAAAATAAAGCATGATCATATGAATTGAAAGTTTGATCACATTTGCAAGCATTTCAGTTTACATTGCAATATCTATCTGTTAACCATTTGGAAATTTATATATATATATATATATATATATATATATATATATATATATATATATATATATATATATATATATATATATATATATATTTTTTTTTTTTTTTTTTGTTAATAAGATTTAATTTAAGGAAAGCACAGAGTATAAGTAATTGCAAAATAATTCAGCCATGTTAACATTTATGTTTGATACATGTTTAGATTGTTTTTCTACTCCAGCACATCCTAAAGCTTTCAATGGGGTTAAGATCAGGACTCTGTGGTGACCAGTTCATGTATGAAAATGATTTCTTGTGCTCCCTGAATCACTCTTTCATTGTTTGAGTTTGATGAAACTTGTCATCCTGGAAAATGTGCATGGGTAAGACTTCCAACATGATTGTCTGAGAAATAAAGCTAGAAACATATTGCTGCAAAAACAAATAAATCCTAAAATCATAAGTATTTGCTTTAAATCCAAATGGAAACTTTTTTGGCCCCGTAATGTATTTGAACAATTTCTTGCAATGTGATCATATCATTTTAAATTTTGATGACCATGCTGAATTTTGCTTTAAACTTTGCGCAATGTCATTATGTTCTCATCTCAAACAGGAATGTATGCAAGTTGAGCGTTAAGTGTTTTGTTTTAGTTTTTTCAATATGGCAGCTTTTTTCAGTCAGATTAAAGTACTAAAACCAAATTCTTAAAGCGGTCCTCAACAAACATTTATAGTGCAGAATATTATTTATGGTTTATAATATTTTCTGTATGTATCTGTTGTACTTTTTCATTTGTTTCTTTGTTTTCTTTGGCACTGAATAATCAGCATGAAAATCTAGTGATCCTAAAGTTACTGATCCTAAAGTCAGATAAATGTGTGTGCTCTGATAGGAGGGTCTTTGTTTTTGTTATGGACTGTCTGTCTGTGTATACGGGGGCTGGGGCACAGTATTTCAACCCATTACAAAAAGCTCAGAAGCATCTGTAAATTAATGATCACAATATAACATCTATAATGTGCAATAGATTTTCTCTGTCATAATTTTTCACCTTAAGACTTAATACAGTAAAATAATAAAAAAGAGCAGAATAAAATCTGTATTTATTACATGACCATATACACTACACTAAACTATGACATAAATTGCCCTCATCTTTAGCCATTATTTTATATCATACCTGTCAAGTATCCCGTTTTGGCCGGGAAAGTCACGTAGGCCTATTTTACCCTTCTTTCCCGCCGTCCTCCCGTATTAGTATTTTCCCGTAAATCTCCCGTATTTTTATTTTTTTTATTTTTTTTACCTGCGTTATTAATAAAATAATAATAATAAAAACATTCCCAATCTGAGCTCTGTCACTAGTCTCGCGATAACTCCCACCTGTAGTAGCCTGTCGCGAGGGGTGTGCGAGGTCAGATGACATGAGTTATAACGTGGGAAAAACAACAACAACAAAAGAAAAAACAGAGACGGATAATGGATGCTACGATAGAGAGTGAAGGCACACCTGCCAAAAAACCAAAACCCATGTGTAAATACCGTGATAAATGGGACAGCGAATTTACTTTTTTAAAGAATGCAAAGTCTGCACCAAATTGGTACAACAACTCACTAAAAGAGTAAAAGAAAAGTTGTGAAATGAAAATAAAAACTGTAAAAGAAAAGCAATATGAAATGAAAAGAATGTGTGGAATTAAAATAAAATGCAAATGTAAAACAAGCAATGTTAAATTAACAGAAAATATGCAAATAAGCCTTTAAATAAATGCTCTTCATATATACCCTTTTGTGTTTTCATTTGGGCTATAACACCTGTTCTTAAAATGTAAGGGATACTGGAGCTTTGTTGGGGTGGTGGGACTGCTCGCAATGGGCGCTGGAAAATTTCCCTTATTTTCAAATCCAAAACTTGACAGGTATGTTTTATATGCAGTTTTTATATCTTACACACACACAAACACACGCACACACACACACACACACATTAGAATAGGCTTTATAATAAATGTTAAATGGCAATAATATACAGTACAACAATGTTAAGTGGAGAAACCTGATATGAAGATTCACCTTTTTGTACTGAGGCAACTCTGTGAAAATTTCTGCATTTTGTGAATACTATTGCATTTATTTTGTGTATTTTAATGCATTTTTTCCATATCATCTTTCCTGTCAAACAACAGATTCACTCAAACCTAATCATTGAACTTTATTCTCAGTTACACTATTAGAAACATCACACACATACAGACAAACTTTAGTAGTTTCAATAAATTGGTGAAAATATTCTTTAGAAGAACCTGCAGCAGAAGGAAATTGTGCTGCTGTGTGAAAAGCACAAGGAGTTTTTGAGGAAGCATGTATCAGTGTGCATGGGGGTGGCCACAGTGAATCATTTCACTTCATAAAACCCCAATAAAACATTGATACTTTTGTTGTTGTTGATTTAATCTTAACTCAATTCTGGCCACTGGTTCCACATTATTTGCTTGGGTGCACAGCTTCCTTTCTCATTCATATAGTTTAAATATAAGTATTTTGTGCAAAATCTTATGCAAATTGTAATTAATAAAGAGTATTTTTTTTGTTATCCCAAAATAATACAGTCGTGTTAACTGTCATTTTGCATTATTGACACACTGTTTTTCTAATTAATGTTGTTCAGTTGCTTTGACGCAATCTTTTTTTTTTTTTTTTTTTTTTTTTGTTTAAAGCATTATATAAATAAAGGTGAATAGCTTCCTATAGCTTTCAATGGGGTGAAGATGTGGTGCCACTCTGTGGTGACCAATTCATGAATGAAAATTATTTTTCATGCTCCCTGAGTCACTCTTTCACAGTTTGAGTCTGATGAATCTTATCTTTGTCATCCTGGAATATGTAGACGTATACATCTTCCATCATGGTTGTCTGAGAAATAAAAAAACTACAGTTAGGGTTCAGAGAATTGTTGCCAAACATACAACATGGCAGAAACATATTCACTGCAAAAATAATTAAATCCTAAATCTTATGTATTTGCTTTTTTAAATTAAACCGGCAGATTTTCTTTGTCTATTTTGTTTTATTTTAACAAGATACATTTATTTTTTCTCCAATCAATTATATGTAGTGGGCTAAAACATTTACTTAAAGCAGTCCTCAAACATTTATAGTGCAATATTATTTATTTAATTATTCATTCATTCATTTGTTAATTTATTTAGTTTTACGTTTGAAATTATACCTGCATTTTAAAACGTGCTTTTTCATTGAGAAGTCAGATAAATGTGTGTGCTCTGATACAGGGTCTTTGTTTTTGTCATGGACTGTCTCTCTGTGTCTAACTGGGGCACAGTATTTCAACCCATTACAAAAAGTTCAGAAACATCTGCAAATTAATGATCAGTGAATCCATCATGTGTAATCAAATAGATTTTTCTCTATCATTATTTACCTTAAGACTTCACACAGTAAAATAATCAATAAGACACTGTTAAATTCTGTATTTATTACATGCCCATTTAGACTACACTAAAGCATGACAAACACTGCCATCATATGTAAATATTTAGCAGTTTTTATATCTTACACAAAGAAGTTAAATTAGGGCTTAGTAATATTTATTCAATGACAATAATGCACAACAATGAGAAGGGGGACACCTGACTATGATATGAAGATTAACTTTTTTGTACACTATGACAATTCTTTGTAATTTGTTGCATGATGTGAATATTATTATATTTAGAATGTGTATTTTAATGCATCTTTCCTCAATAATGCCATCATTATTTTATTCCCTTTCAATCAACAGTTTCACTTAAACCTTAGCTATACCGAAATTAATTCATAATGACACTAATTGAAACGTCACACACAGACACCCAAAGTTTAATTGCAGTAAATTAGCTTTTTTATATAATCCGATATAATGTTGCTTTATCTTTATTCTGTGTCATATGAGCTCAAGTCAAACTGAAATGGCTGTTTACATAAAACAATTTTTAACAGATCGGATAGATGCTTCCAACCAAAAGCACAGGTGTTTCCTGGTGATACAGTCAGATCAAACCTCTGAGCTCTTGGTTGAACTGTTAAAATAACCCTATGCTTTTCTTCTCTAGATCCTCTCTGACATTTGGTGTTTAACAATAACCTTGATATTTTATATATTTTGTATCAAACATTTAAGAATTACTTAGAATAAAACACTCTGCAAACAAATTTGGACTTGAACTTGAAATTGAATCATGCACCATTGCAACAAGGTGGCTGAAGTAGTATTAGAATCCAGTTGCAAAAGATTATTAGGGAAAGATCTTAGAGACAGAGTCATTAAACCAGGCAGAGAGTCAGTAATGTAATGGCAGTCAACATGCACAATGGGAATCCAAAAGGCAGAGACGAGTAAGCAGGCGAATGGGTCAAACACAAACATCAGTCCAAACAGGCAGTAAATCCAACGGGGCAATCCAAGAATCAAGAATTTGATAACAGGCATAATCATACACAAACAGGATAATCAATGGGAAAACACTTGGTAAGGCAGGTAAACTGGCAATACTTCGCAATGTGGAACACACTGACTCATGTTAAATAGTGGCAAACAGGAAATGACATTAGAAGCAGAGGGAGCAGTGAACAGTCAGTATTCAGGTGAGGGCTCCCTTTGCTGGCATGACATTACCGAATCCACTTTCCTTTGAGTGCCTCCTTCGCGGACTGGAGACTTTCATCGAGCCAGATCCAATCGACCAGTGCCATCTGGAAGGTCACAGTGAATTGGAATCGGGTGAAGAAGAGAGACCAGCGAGCTTGGCGTTGGTTGAGTCTTCTGGCACCTTTGATATATTCTAGGTTCTTGTGGTCAGTGATCATCTGAAAAGGATGAACTGCTCCCTCGAGCCAGTGTCTCCATCGTTCAAAGGGGGGTGCTTTCATAGACAACAGTTCTTTGTTCCCAACATCATAGTTATGTTCTGCCACTGTTAACTTCCTTGAAAAGAATGCAGAGTCAGAAGCATCCACCTCCACGATGAACAGGAGATTGGGGTCAGGATGTTTGAGGATGGGACCTGTTGTAAATTTGGCTTTCAGAGTGTTGAATGCTTGAGTCACCTCGTCATTCCAGTTTCAATGGTTTTCCCTTTAGCAGAGATGTCAAAGGGAAGCAACCATACTGTAGTTCTAATGAATCGCCTGTAGATAAACCCCAGAAACCTTTGAAGTTCTTTAATGGTGGATGGTTGTGGCCATTCTGTGACTGCCTTGACCTTGGCTTCATCCATCCTGACACCCTGGTGCCTAATGTTGATAACCAAGAAACGCTGCCTGTCTGACATGAAACTCACACTTCTCTGCTTTTACATAAAATTGATTCTTCAGTAGTCGAGTTAGGATGGTCTTGACATGAGTAATGTGCTCTGCTTCTGAATTGGAGTATATAAGAATGTCATCATGGAGGGCAATTACATCTACATCAAGTACTACAATTAAGTCTAGGAAAATCTCATTGATGAAGGACTGGACATTGATGAAACAGCTGGAGCATTGGCACGTCCATATGGCATGACCTGATACTCATCGTGCCCCCTAGTGGTGAGGAAGGCAGTTTTTCATTCATCGCCATCCTTCCTTCTTTTTTCCTTCTAGGGCTGAAGGAACCAGAGGCAGGGAGCATCGAAATTTGACAGTGACATTATTCAGTCCTCTATAATCAAAAGAGTGTCTCAGTCCTCTGTCCTTTTTCTCCACAAAGAAGAATCCTGCTGCAGCTGGTGATGTAGAAGATCAAATAAATCCTGAACTCAAGGCCTCCTCAATATATTCCTCCATAGCTTGAATCTCAGTTCGGGATAAAGGGTAAACTTTACTCTTGGGAAGCATGGCATCGGAGAGTAAATCAATAGTTCAGTCCCAGGGCCGGTGAGGTGTAATTACGTAGCCTTGGTTTTACTAAAGACTTCTGCTAAGTCGTCATAACATGTGGGAATATTGACTGCCTTGGTACTTGTGGGACTTTCAATGCTAGTTGTGTACCATGATTGGGGAACCGGAGGAAAAACAGTGACTCTCACAGAAAGCAGACCACGTGGTCAACTCACCCTGATTCCAGGAAATGACAGGGTCATGAACAGACAGCCATGGAAATCCTAGGATGACATCGTGCTTGGGGAGTCGATGACATAAAGAGATATGGATTCCTGATTAAATAGACCAACTTGAAGGGTGAATGTCTTGGTTTGTTGAAACATACCATTTCCAATTGATCTATCGTTGATGGCTTTAATCTTGATAGGTGGTTTGCAAGGATGAGTTGCAAGGTTGAGTTGCAAGGTGGCTCCAGAGTCAATCATTGATATTAATGAAACAGACATGTCTTCAGTTTTCAAGGTAACGGTAAAGGTAAAGGTAAAGACTGGTTGTTAGGTAGAGAGAAATGTTCCAGATTTACCAGTTTGGAGTCTTGAGCGCTGACAGCGATGGCCTGGTTCACCGCAGTAAAAACATAAACACAGCTGACATAGCCTGGCTTTTTCATTCACAGATAGTTTGGAAATTTACTTGCATGGGTTCATCCCTTAACTTGGTGGTAGATGGGATTATGACTTGATTAACAGTTTAGGGAATTAGGCGGAATCTCTCTAGTACTGCTTCTTAGTGGGGTTTGTCTCATTAGATTATCCATCTTAATGGTGAGAGTTACGAAGTCCGAGAATGAGCTCTCTCCTTTACACACCAGTTCTGCCTGTAGATCAGTGTTGAGGCTCCTCTAGAAACACAGCTTTAAGAGAAACATAATTCCATCCACTCTGAGCAGCGAGCATTCAAAAACAAAATGGCATACTCCATGGGCTGTTATGTTGCTTTGGGACAATTGCAGAGGCTGGGGTCTTCACAGACATTTTCAACCTGTCCCTCACCTAAGCAACTGTTCCAACATATTTTAAGTCCACATTCATTGTGCCAGTACCGAAACATTTCCTCCCTAATGTGCCTGAATGACTATTGGCCCGTAGCACTCACACCCGTCATTATGAAGTGTTTTGAGTGACTGGTCCTAGCACACCTCAAAGACTGCCTCCCACCCACACTGGACCCACACCAATTTGCCTACCTCAGAAATACTAGCACAGAGGATTGCAGTATGCACAGTGCTGCACTCTGCACTCACACACCTGGACAATAAACAACAAGTATGTTAGGATGTTGTTTGTTTACTTCAGTTCAGCATTTAACACCATCATTCCCTCCAAGCTGACCACAAAACGTGGAGACTTGGACATTAACACCCTCACTCTGCAACTGGATAAATAGTGGCAAACAGGAAATGACAGTAGAAGCAGAGGGATCGTGAACAGTCAGTATTCAGGTGAGGGCTCCCTCTGCTTGTGTGGTGTTGCCACCATAAACACTCAAATGAATTGTATAATTTTTTTCACAAAATTATGAGTTATATAGCTTTTAGAAGTAAAATCAATATATAATTTAACAACTGTCAAATACTGCAAACTGATATTCCAAGAATTCCCTGAATGACACTCAAAATGTTTAAAGTATTTTGTTCCTTAGAAGTTTTTGTTATCTTAAAATCTTAAAATCTTAAAATTAACATTTTAATCTCATGTCAACAGTTTTAACAGATAACAGATATAACTCAACAGAAAAGTCACTTCAGAACTAACAAAGGATTGTTGGTCTGCTTCACTCAAGTGAACAGCTTATTGTGTTATATTATGAGAGAGATGAACTGAGCGATTGACACCTGCATCTTATACAAAGTTCATTCTTCAGCTCAGTCTCATATTCACAATAAAACATTAGTTTAAATGTCCACTGAAGAAAGAGTTATCTTTGTTGTAAGATCCTTTCTGCTTCTAAGATGATTTGCATCCTATGCTGAAAGTAAAAACATTTCCTTGTTTCTTTTAAATTAAAAAAAAGTATTTATATTTTGAGGATCAGAGGTAACAGCTGGTTGTATGTATGTAGACCTATGTATAAATTAATGAATGAACGAATTTTATTTATTATTATTATTTTAATTATTATTATTATTATTATTATTATTATTATTATTATTATTATTTTAGTAGTAGGCAGATGCAGGAAGGGTTTGGGTTTAACTTTTCAATATCAGTGTCTTCATGTTTTGGATAGTATAGGAGTGTTATATCTGTAGTTCAAATCAAATCTCAGACATAATATTTCTTGTATACACTTGTGTATACAATTTTCACTGAATCCATTTAAAAGGAAAGGTAAAATAACAAATGTTGGCTTTGAGGTTTGATCACATGAACATTGCTTCTTCTTGTGGGTTTTTGGTTAGTAGCTCAAAGGCACCAGTCACTGTGTCTACTACTTTGACTACTGGGGAAAAGGGACCAAAGTCACCGTTTCATCAGGTAAGATATTGTCGATACTTTCTGTTATTCCATTTTTATACAGTTTTGAAGATCATGTATTTTTCTTGCAACAAAATAACATGCAGCCATATTTAAAATGTTTGCCTTAGCAAATAGTGAAAAAGGGACGTCGGTAAACGTAGCCTAAACAATATCGAGTAAAACTCTCAGATTAAAGGAAGTGTGCATTAAAATGTCTCAAAACTAGTCGCTTTGAAAAAAATGGAGGCCAATGGCAAGACAGTGTAAATATACTATAGGGTTATGGGTATGGCTCTTATCGTAAATCTTCTCGTTTGTGACGGTGCTTTTGATACTGGGGAAAGGGAACAAAGGTGACCGTAACATCAGGTAAAGACATTCGATTTTTGTTTAGTTAGAGCCGAACTACAAAAAATAAAAAATAAAATAAAAATAATGCATGTTTAGTAGCAGACTATTTAGTCCACTAGTTTAAAAAAGAGACAGAAAGAAAAGTCATGGACAATGTTGCATTTAATTATAAAATAAAAATCATTGTAGCTGGGTTTGCTGATATATGTATAAATCGTTAGTGTTTTTGTGCGCTGAAGAAATTAAAAGTATCACTGTGACTACGCTGCCTTTGACTACTGGGGGAAAGGCACTTCGGTCAGAGTGACATCTGGTAAGAAGTCAAATTAAATCTTTAATAAGCGCTGACAGTTGTTTTAAATATAATAGCAAAACTAAATGTCCGTTTTTACAAGAATTAAAGTTAGACTGAATTAAAAGGATAAATAGTTCAATTTGTGGCGTAGGAAAATAAATAAAAGTGGCTTGTCATACGAGCGTACATAATAGCTATTTTTGTACAATATCCATGTCTAAAACTGTCAGTGTGACAATGCTTTTGACTACTGGGGGAAAGGAACCAAGGTCACTGTCTCTTCAGGTAAGAAAACCCTAATAAAACAAAATCTGATCTAAGTACGAAAACTGTAATAGGTAGGCTTATTTGTCAGAAAAAAAAAAAAAAAGAAAAAAGGTTTTTATATAGGCTATAAGCAACATCTAAATGTCTATTTAGCCTATAAGATGCGGACAATCAAAGTCAGGACATGTCACGAGTTTCACTAGAAACGCAAAGATTCACATTAATTATGACTAATTACATTTGACATGTTTTGATGTGTAGCCTACACGCATTCAGATAAAACAACTAATCGGCTGCAGGTCATTTAACAGATCATGGGTATTTTTGAGTTGCATTTTTATACTGCGCTGTAACATTAAACGAATATCGTGTAACTGGGCTTTCGACTACTGGGGAAGCGGCACCAAAGTCACCGTTACAAACAGTAAGATTTTATTATTAATTGCCAGGAGTTGTAGCCTATCGTAAAATAAGACAGAATGTAACGTGTAGTTTTCTTATTATATCTTAAGAGTTTTCAATTGATTGTTGTCAAATGAATGTCATTCCATTAGAAAATGTTAAAGACTATGGCTACATACATTTATAATGTTTCTTTGTATAGCTACTAAAAAACGAACAAAAGTCAATAACAGCATTGTTAAACGACTGCTTTAACTGTTCATTCTTATTGCAAGCGTTGTCAATTTGTGCAACTATTATAAGCTGAAAACAGCTATATAGAACTTAGTAACTAGACTGCAGCGTGTCTCGTGCGTTAAGCTTTTACCACTGCTATGGCCAATACTTGTTATATTTTAAAATAAAAAAATCGAATTCCTCCATTACTAAGACAATACAATTTCTAAAATAAAAATTCAGTTCTAAATAAATATACAGCCTAAGCAAATTATCGGCGTAGCCTAGGTCTTAGATCAATACCCAACAGTTATTAATAAATAAATAATATTAGGCTATTACTAATTATTCTATATTAGGATTATATATATATTATTCCTTTTCCAATATTATTTATATATTTTCAATGTGTGATATATATCTTTATATATATATTAATTAATTAATTCTCGAAATGTTGGGGTTGTTTTCATTTGTTCTATGAGCCATTTAAGGTTCAGTTCTCGCTATTTACAAAACCTCAAGGTAACACTTTATTTATAGGGTCTCTTAAATTATTAGCATGCATATAACTAGAATATTATTAGCCATTTATTAGTACTAATAAGCATGTGTGTTAATGCCTTATTCTACATGACCTTATCATTCCTACCCAGTATCTAAATTCAACAACTACCTTACTGAATGTATTGAAGGAAAGCAAATTTATTGAGGAAAAAGTCGTAGTTAATTGCAAATAAGTGTTCCATATTCTAAAGTGTTACCACTATTTACTAACGACTTGTGCTTTAACTAACTTCATAATTTTCTGCTTATTAATAGTTAGTATGGTAGTTGTCAAGGCTGGGTATTGGGTCGGGTTAGAGAATGTAATATCATCATGCAGAATATATGCTTTACAAGTCGACTACTAATAAATGGCCAATATGTTATATAATTGGCATGATAATAAACAACTAGTTAACAGTGAGAATTGTTTACTATACTAAAGTGTTATATTTGTTTGCTTTAACATACACACTGCGTACGTTATGTGAACTGATTCATTAGAAACGAACTGAAAAGTAATCATGCAGTCAAAATTTTCAGTATAAATTAGTTTAGTTAAACTAATTAGTTAGTCTATAACACTTTATTTATTTACAGCATCCAAAAAAAAAAAAAAAATCACCTAATCCGCAAGGATTTGGTTTTATTATGCGACTCAACGAGATATTTTATAATACGATTATGAATAGGATTCTATTTGGTCAATCAAGCACTCAGCATCACTAACAACTGTTTGTGCTCTCAATCTGTGCTCTCTGACCTCCAAAATTCCAATCAATATTTAATATCCATGTAGTAGGCTTACATACTAAGCGTGTACTCACACTAGGTACAGTTGCCTTGAACCGAGTCCGAGCGCGATTATATCGGTCGTAATGATGACAGAAGACACAAAATAGCATATGTTTCCGCGCTCCGGGCGATTTAGCGCGCCACACTGCATGCGCACCGCCCGAGCCCAACCGAACCGTGCGGCACTAGTGCGCCACGACATATTATCAGATGATCTG
>NW_020525260.1:0-35259 GCF_003368295.1 Carassius auratus
GACAGCCCTGCACACAAAACTGGGTAAACTGCAACCTTGAGCGTAATGGCATAATGTCCCAGTACGCTCCTGTACCTCTGTACCATGTACAAGTGACTGGACTGATTGCGTGTGAAGTGTCTCATGTTCAAGCTCTCAAACCGTAGCACACAGCACTCCTGCAAACCAAAAAGACGCAATAAAAAGCTCCATCTGCGACTTCATTTACATGCTTCATTCCCAGGCTTTATTGTGCTTACTGGAAAGAAAATAAACCAGTGTGTCGTGAAATAAACTGTGGTTTCACATTCACAGTAGATAGAAAAAGAACAACGCTTTTTTATTTTATTTTTTTTACTAGCAACGCGTTTATTTTATGTGCAAAAAATCTACATAAAAGATAAAGAAAGCAGAGCTGTGCAATTATTTTCTTTTTGCAAATTATGCTACAATCTGCTGTTATATCATTATGAACGTACAGAGTACAGTAGAGCGATTAAAGAAAAACATGCTCACTAAGTACAATTATAAACACATAAGTCAATCATACATTACCCAGGCCAATCATTGTGTACACATTCAATACATTTTGGTAAAACAAGGAGTACAATTATATATGTATAGATATTAAAATGGATAAGCTAAATTGATGTTAATGTCACATTTTGTAGAATGACAATTCAGTTAATAAATAAAAAACCCACTAAATTATAATTTATTCTGAGCACTCAAATCAGACCCAAATAGCAGTAAAAATTACCTTGCGAGTTTTATAAGACTTATTATTAGAGAGCTGAATATGAAAAGTGAAACAAAAGAATAAATGAGTGAGGTAAGCACAACAGAGTCTGCTTTCACAGTTCATTTAGCTATGATTAAAAGCTATAATTATTGCGGGATGAGTGATGAACAGCTAAAAGGTTTGAGAGCTTGTGCTTGAAATTAAGTTTAGTTTATGAGCTCACTTATACAGCAGACCCCATTCCACATAACTTTGAGCATTAGGTTATTGTTACAGAGAGGTTAAAAGAGCATTTTGATGTTAGTGTTGGTTTTTGCCTATTCAAAGACCCGCCAGTAAAAAGCACACTATCCCAGATGAACATGGTAGCTGCTCCCTTAAGGATCCATATCCCAAGCTTTAAAATTAAACACTCATACTAAGTCATTAGAACATTTTGAAACTACAATTAGAGTGTAATGAGAATCAGTAGCATATCAACTTTCCTTATTAATCCTCTAAACACATTAGTCCATGTCTTTCATTGTCAAATAGCATAACTCCCATCTGTTCTTATTAAGGAACCTATCAATGTGGCCCAACAACGTAATAAAATCTCTCACATCTGCTTCTGCAACACATCCAACCAACCCATTCACCTACGCAGACACTACTTCAGTAAAATGCTGATCATGTTAACACCAAATCTACAGTTCTCCATCAAAACGTAAAAAATTCTCTCTGGAGGATAGTGTGTCATTGTGCTCTAACGTACTGATCTCAGGTCTGCAGACACAGGTCTGGATGTGGAGGAGGAGGAGGAGGAGGCACGAGATGAGGAGGCCTGCCGCTCGCCCTGGCTGAGTGTTCTCTTGCGCTCCCGCACGAGAGCCTTTTGGTGACGCTTCATCCTCTCCAGCTGCTCTTCGGCGCTCATGCGGCCGCGCTGCTGCACAGGCTCCCCAGAAATACAGCCGCTCCAAGGCACTCTTTGGTCTCTCCTAAGAGACACCAGTGGATGTGTTAATAATGCTGAAACAAACAGCACCAAAGAACAGTGTGCAACAATTTGCAATAGGGAGGAGGAGAAGGAGAAGGAGAAGAGACTGAACCATCCTGTCAATGGCCTATACTATATTCTTATTGTTCATGTGCAGTTTTTGCATGTTGTATTAAAATGTACTCTATTTCCATTTCCATTTCCATTTATTCATTTAACAGACGCTTTTATCCAAAGCGACTTACAGATGGAAGACAGTGGAGGCAATCAAAAACAAAAAAAAGAGCAATGAATATATAAGTGCTATAACAAGTCTCCAGTTAGGTTAACACAGTACCACGTAGCATGGGATTTTAACTAATATAATAATAAAAGAAAACATAGAATATAAAAAAAAGAATAGAGCAAGCTAGTTAGAGGTCTTTTTACACACACACACACACCACACCACATACATATACAATTGCATAATAAATGAAAATAAAATAGAATACAAAAAGATTAGAAAGGTAGTTAGATTTTTTAAGAATAGAATTAGAATAGTGAGTGTTAAAGTTAGAGGGTATTTATTGTTTTAATTTAGTTCTGATTTTAATTTTTCTTTTTTGTGATTTCTTTTGTCAAATAAATGCTGTTTCTTTTGAAAAAATGTATCACAGTTTTCTCCAAAAATAGTAAGCAGCACAACTGTATTCAACATTGATAATAAAAAATATATATTTCTTAAGCAACAAATCAGCATTAGAAAACATCAGAATGATTTCTGAAGATCATGTGACACTTGAAGACAGGAGTAATGAGGCTGGAAATCTCAGCTTTGCCGACAGAGGAATAAATTATATTTAAATAGAAAACTGTTACTTTAAATAGGAATAATTCTTCAGAATTATAATATTTAAAAAATATAAATATAATAAATAAATGCAGTCTTGGTGAGCATAAGAGACTGTCCAAAAGCATAAAACAAATCTTAGTGACCCCCAAAAGTTTGAATGTTGTGTACATTTAATCATAATATATTACGTAATATTTTTATAGCTAGATATATTTGTAACTAATTTAATTGTTTTTGAATTAAGTGTGTTGGTATTAATGTGTGTAATACAGTCGGTTTGGAACGAGAGAGGCAGAGGGAAAATAAGAGGAGAAAAACAAAACAAAGTATCAGGAACAGAGGAGTTCATTTTGAAGCTCTGCTGTGCTCTGTTCTGTTAACATTTTCTGTGTGAATTCATCAGGGTGACAGACACACACGGTGTTCACAGTCTGCATGGTAACACTACCGCAGTAATTCATCCGCAAAATACAGTCTGCCCAAGCCCACACTGGCTGCTTTTATTTCATTTGCTCAGCGGTTTGTGCTGCTGCTGCATCGAATCAACCTGCTGCACATTAGCTCTGCCAAAGCAAACTGTGACGGACCCTTTATGTCCCCCTGCCTCTCAATAGACACTTTCAGGACTTGTGTGGCTTCCTACCTTCAAACTCGTGGTGGTGAGTCCTCTTCTGAGGGTGACAAATGAAGAAATGTTTGATGACTGGTTCAGTCTTGAAGATGAGCCTGTCAAACCTGACAGATGTCGAACTGGATTAGACAAATCTTTTATTAAATTCTTATATTCACATTCACACTTGTCACACTTGCTTAATTCAGCTACCGTATGGGCTCTTTTGGCCATGTGGACTCTCTTAAAGCAACATTTGACTTGTTTTAATGTCTACAAACAGTTTCCAGCAGAATACAGACTACCGTTCATACTTTTGGGATCTGTAAGTTTTGTTTTGTTTTTTTTTCAATGTTTTTGAAAGAAGTCTCTTACTGTATGTTCCCCAAGGCTGCATTTACTTGATCAAAAATAAAGAAAAAAAATCCCTCAAGGGAGTTATCAGCAGCCATTAGTTTAGTCTTAAGTGTCACATGATTCAGAAATCGTTCTAATAGGCTAATTTAGGGCTTAAAACATATTTCTGATTATTAATGTTGAAAATAGTTGCACTGCTCAATTTCTTTGTGGTAACCAAGATGCATATTTTTTCAAAATTCTTCAAAATGAAATTAAAGTCAAAAAGAAATTTTACTGAATTGATTTAATTTTACTTCACTTTACCTTTGATCAACTGAATGCATCCTTACTAATAAGAGTATTAATACATTAAAAAAAAATCATACTGACCCCCCAAAAATTTTTTCTAAAAGTCATGAATGTTTTCACCACAGCATCATTTCCATTTCAAATGATGTACAGTTTTGCGTTAAACAGCATTCTGTGATAAAAATGATGGTGGTGGAAATTATATATTTTACCATTTTTGGCTCCTTATACAGCCAAAACGCATAAAATTAAATATTTCCACACTTGCAGAATTTGTCAGAATTTCTGCTCCCATTACGAATGATGGAAATTGGGAAGTGCCAACACAAGCTACAAGGTAAATATACAAAATAATTAGCGATTTACTAGCGGACTGTTTTCACATCATCAGCAAACCGCCCTGTGGTTTACATGAACAAACCTTGCATCCCTCTTTTTAATCCAATGTTGTACGCTAGTGAGGACCCTAGTCTGTGAATCTGAGACTGTGACTGTCATGTACAGGTCTGTATTTATATACCTCTGTTTGGTAGAGTTTGGTAGCCACTATCACGGCTCAAGCCCCCAATTTGTCCACCAACTGCCAATAGTTCAGGCTCACTCAGGAACGCTCGTATCTCAACCTGGAGACCCAGGAAAATAGAGTTCAGAACTATATTGACATTTTACTATATACACAGATGAAAACTGTTTGTATCGAAGTACCACTGAGTGGCACAAACCTTATGATCTCCATTAGAGTACTGCCCAAACTCACGATCACGCTTCCGCTCATCAGACTGTCGTTTAAGAACCCCGGACTGATGTGTGGCGGATGACAGAGGTTTCTTTGGGGAAAGGGGGCACTGCCGGGGGGTGTTCATCTGGACTGTAGAGGTTAGGGAGAGGGGGTCTGGGTGGAGCATCCTCTTCAGGCTGCATTGTGTAAACATTACATTTCCATGAAAACATACAAATTAACTGAAGGAGTATTTTGGTTACTTTTTTCACTCACTCACCCATTTTGGCTTGTGGGCTGAATGTGAGAACTGCAAGGGCTGCTGGGTAGACTGCACTGGGCTGAGATGGGGGCTGGGTTGAGCAGCTTTCAGTTCGCCCATGGATGGGCTTGCAGTGAGAGAAGGCACTGCGGACAATGATGCTGAAGGCACAAGTTTTCTCTCTGGGTCAGGCAATTATTCCAACCGTTGACATCATGAGGAAAAAAAAAAAACACGCATGATTATCAGTTGCATGTGGATGCAGTTGGCAGAGTTGCATGTGGAGTTGTTTGACCTCAGTACCTCGGTCTGTGTTCCAGTGCATGGGGGTGATGGCAAGCAGGGGCCCGCTCTCACCTGGATTCCGAAAAGAGTCAATGGTCACTTTGTAGTTGGTTTTGCTGGAGCTTAGGCCTGCAAGCACATCCTCGATCCGCCACAGCTCCTTCCTCAGCTGACATTTCTCCTGCTGCCACAGTAGCACAGAATTGAATCATTTTTACTCCTTTTGAATACAATTAAACAGAGATAACTGAATAAAAAGTTTAACATAAGAAACTGGAAAAGGAAGGTACAGAATACAAGTATGCATACTTCAGTATTTAAGTAAATGTAATTTATTTAGCAAAAAGTTATACAATTATGCAATTACTTAAAACTCAGTATATTATTAGATACGCAAAAATGCACCTAAATTAAGTTAAAGTGTAAAAATTCATATCATGTATAACATTATAATCAATATATAAAAATCAGAATATATTAGTGTAACATTATGCTTGGGGATATATTTTTCTTTATTTCATTACATTCATGTGAACAGAATACTAAAAATAAGTGTCTGTCTTTCAGTATTTAAGATCATGTAATATAATATAATATAATATAACATAGAACAACAATTTCTTCAACAGAAACTAAAAGCTGAAAATGAGAGTAGAACAGAAGTACCTTCACACCACTGCGATCACTCTTAAAAAAATATGACCACCCTAAGGCTTGTCTTTGATTCTCTAAGAGGCAAATTTAGAGCTCAAAGGGGCACCGAAGAAAGGATAGGATTTTCTCTTATTTGTATTTTCAGAACAAGCCATAATTTATTGACTGTGTCTGTGTGTGCTCTCACACAAACACTTGAGAAATCAATAATCTTAGACACTCTTTGCCTTGTTCTTACGGCTCTATCACGCTGATCAAAAACTGACATTAGATCTTCACTCCGGCTCCGAGAGCTCCATATCTCTTTCATCACTTTGTTCTTTTTCTATCAATTACCGGACTGAGAGGTGCATGCTGAATAGAAAAGAGGCTGACGCGATTTAACATCTTCTGATACACTCTGCCGCTCAAACAGTATTGATACTTTAGTTTGGAAGCATGCATTAAAGAGATAAAAGCTGAAATATAATTTTTAGCTTGAGTGAAGAAAGACTTCTGTCCTCATTTTTTGACTTTTTTCCCCAGTTCTGACCTGAGAGAGAGCAATGTGGGTCATCTGGTCTTGAAGGGCTGAACGCAGTCTGTCCACATCTCTCTCTAATTGGCTGTACTCTGTCCAAGCGTTCTCCATCTCCTGTTTAACACAGAACAAGCCTCAATACTAGTGCAACGAGCTGATATTAGTATTGCATTGATACTCATTTCCAGCCTTATGTGATTTTAGTATTTTATAGACGTTCTTGAGCCTTCTGCGAGTGTATTAACCCAGGTATGTGTCCTCACCGTGGACACTTGTGAGATGTCCGCCCTGATGTGGACCACGTCCTCCCGTAACAGCTTCTGTTGATAGGCGATCTTCTCTGCATGGGCGGGCTGATCGTGGGTACTGCTCCATCTGCTGATGGGAAACATCCAGAACTGACTCAAGCTTGTCCTAGATATGGGTGAGAAATACAAGTTGACGCAGATGAAGAAGTTAGAAAGAAAAAGAACTAGCACTACGGACAAATAAATTCTATTCAAGTCAATAATGTATTTATTGTGGTGAAATGGATCTGACTGTATTAGGTTACAAAAGGCATTTTAAAGGGTTAGATAAAGTAGAAATAGATCTTCGAGCTAACAACTGCACATTAGCACTGTTCACTGTGAGTGCCATTTTCAAGTGACTGACATGACAAACACAAAAACAAAGCACCTTATCTTCTTTGAGTGTGCGTATCCTGGCCTCCAGTTCTTGTAGGATCTTGTCTTGCTCGCATAACCTACTAAGCTTTACCTGAAGAGACAATCACAAGCAGCAATAAAACATGGTCACCAGTCATGACTGAATTGAATCCATTAAAGCATACAAACATATCGAACAGAGCGTCGACGGAATACATTCTTCCACTATTCCATATTCAGCATTTCCCACTATTGAAGATATTCATTAGCATAAACTTCATGCACCCAAGACAATTCTGGTGTCATTGTTTGCAGAAACAAACCACATTTTCTCAGTGAAAAAAGGCTTAGGGAATGAGTGCTCATGCAGGAGAAACATAAGCGGTCTTGTTTACGGTCTTCTTCACACTGCCTGTTTATTCTCTGCTCTGTTTATCATTCCCTCCAATTAATTATTAAGCTGTTATTTACAGTTATTATTATTTCACAGCCACATATCATTGTTTTAACAACATTAAATATTCATCATGCAGATAAATCCACCAACAAAATTTGTATAAATTATTCAACTAAAACAATGTTACTGATAAAAAAGCCAGGACTTCCAGAATATTTACGTCCAATCAAATGAAAAACTGTGAGAGCACCGAAATACAAAAAAATCAGACTGAAAAATTCACAAGCCCAAAGTATAAAATTCCCATTGCATGTATTTTTCTCTTTAAATTGAGCATTGAATATAAAAAGACCTCGTCAATAATTTTCAAATTTCTTCTTGACACAGAGAGAGCCTGCTTCTCCCCACAGCATTTACCACCGCCTCACTCCGATGCCTGTGTTTACTTGCACAAATTCAGGCTTGACTAACAGCTTTCTGTGCAGAGCAAACAGGGACAAGGGTCAGAAATCGGGCTTTAATAAATAGAGAATAGAACTTACATCTATGTCACTTTCAGCTATTTTAACAGGCCGAGGTGGTCGATCTTTAAGCGAGTCACGTCCAGTTACCTGTTGACAAAATGCAAAAGCTCATGCACTTTCAAAGACATTAGCATCAACATCAAGACTAAGAAGCTGTAAGGTTCAAGCAACCTATTGACAAAGGGTTGTTGAAATCATGTAAACAAACTGTGCTTTGGCAAGCTAAAAGAACAAGAATATCTTGAGATGAACAAAACAACAACAAAATAAACCATTACTGTTTTTTGGAAGCTCTGCGATGTGTTTACGTACAAACAGCAACTGGGGTATTTGGTTGATAGCCACAATGATCCACCCAAAGCGCTGCTCTTGATTTGGCAAGGTTGTAATACTTTTCATCAGTGGTGAACTTGACATGAACCATGTGGGAGTGAAGCATACGACAAGCTGCAACGCACCGAAAGACTATCATTTAATGATAAACAGAGGGTTAGCTAAAGGATACTGTAGAAGTAAGAGCAGCTGTCTGTAAACGCTCACTCATTCACAGAAAACCTCACACTCTAGGATAATTCCTTGATGCTTCATGTCTTCATGGATGTCTAAATGTCTCCTTACCAAACAAATTAGCACAGCCTTTACATAACGTTCACATTTACAATGTGATTGTTATAACAATCCCTCATCAGAGCAATAAATGCCGCTCCATTGATATTTAAAAAAAAATCAAAAGGTTTGTGAAAAAAGTGGAAAAACTCTATATAAGAGCAATAAAGGCCATTGATGCCACTGTACATAGGGAAAAACTTGAGAATCAGATTCTAGCATTCATGTGACTTTCAAATGTCATAATCTTCTCTTGGGAACCATCACTAGTCACTACATCCATGCAGTAGCCACAAAGACTTTTATTTCAAATTGCAGTATAAAATCTGATTTCTAGCAGGAAAAGCTTCAAATCAAACAATGCTCTACATGAATAATGACGGCTGTACATGTATTTAATCATCGATTTCCAAAATTGACTCTACACATCCTTCAGGGTTAGAGAGCAGAGCAGCTGTTGTAGAGAATAAGGAGAGGGGGGAAATCAGGAAGGTTTCTGCCTTGAGTAGAGAGGGAGATGATGAGAGGAGGAGGAAGGTGAAGGTGAAGGCAGATCCACTAGAGCCCACCTTTAGGTCTAGATACTCCAGGTCCTTCTTCAGCTGGATGTAAGTGTCATCTGCCTTTGAACGAGAAATGGAGAAAGAGGTCACGTGACATGACTGAGAGTACAGCGTGCAAGACTGAGACTGATTTTAATGTGCACTGTTAATCCAAATGCTGGTACAGTATTACACACTGTGCAAGTGCATGGAACGGGATTGACAAATCATTCATTACTCTGACTTACAATAATTAACATAATGGTTATGAAAAAATATAAATAAATACACTACTGTTCAAATGTTGTGGTCATTTTTTTTACTTTAGAAATGAATACTTTTATTCAGGACAGATTAGGGATGGGCGATATATCGCATGCGATTGTCAGGCGCATTTCATCAGTAAAGCCGGTTCCCTGATTAGCGGTAAATCGCCATCACCTGGTTTCAAATGGAGCGGCATTTAATAGACAGAACCGTAGTTCACTGACAAGCTACGCAATATCACGTTCATTATCGCAGATGAATCGCCTTCAGGAATGAACGTGATATTGCGTAGCTTGTCAGTGATCTACGGTTCTGTCTATTAAATGTCTATTATTTCCATTTGAAACCAGGTGATGGCGATTTACCGCTAATCAGGGAACCGGCTTTACTGATGAAATGCGCCTGACAATCGCATGCGATATATAGCCCATCCCTAGCACAGATGTATTAAATTTATCCAAAGTGGCAATAAAGATATTTATAATGATACTAAATAAAGTTACAAAAGTTTTACATTTCTATGCCGTTTTGTTTTACTTTCTATTCACCACAAAATGCTGAAAATGTATCATAGTTGGTGGGGGGGGGGGGGGGGGGGGGCAGTACAATGAATTATTTCACAACAATGCTGTAAATGGTGTAGAATAGTAGTTACGTTTTAATGTGCAACCCTGTAACTGCCAGATCTAGAGTGTTGAATTGATCACAGCTAATGTCTATTCTATCAAATGTTTACACTAATTCTTGGTTGCTTTTCTGACTTTTCATATCCAAAATTGCATAAAAATAAATCAACCAGTGAAGTTTTCAATACGTTTTCTGTTCATGAAAACATTCAATCATGTGACTGCAGGCAAGTCAACAAGCAACATGCTGTTAACTGAGGAGCAATCTGACAATCCAAAATACAAGAGATGAAGAAACTACAAAAAAAGTACAAAGAAAAGCTAAATGTAGAAGAAAAGACCTTCAAAAACACAAAACAGGCTGTTACGTCACATTGTGCAGCCCCAAGCCTTAAGATATTCTACTACAGACTCCATGCTAACGGACAGCTAACACTAAACCAACGCAATCATAACTAGAACCAACAGCGTAGGATATGGGAGTTAGGGAAAAGAGGGCATGATGTGCTCAGGATGGGTTAAGGGGAGAATGTGACCCTCTAACCTGCAAACTGGGGCCTGAGAGGCCGTTGTGCTGGTTCTGCAGGTGTGTGAATGTGTCGCAGTGCATGCTGGCCATCTTGGCCCGGTGTCTCCTGAGCTGGATGAGCAGCAGGGTCAACTCCTCCGGCTGCAGGACAGCGGGGAGACGGGAGAGAAAGCACTTCAGGAGGTGACCACCAGGGCAGTGCCAAGATGAAGGTGAAATTTGGCCAACAGAAGTGGACTAAGGCGAACTGTAACTGCCAGTCTTTAAAAACATAGCTCACTGTGTCAAAACTAGAAAGCAAAAACCTCCTCGTGGCCAAAATGTCATCTGCCAAGCAGATCTCCAATGTTTTCTGGGTAGCTCATCTGAAAAAGACTGCTCTCAATGGAAGTCTTACCGTTTTTCCATGCAGACTTGGTGCACTGACTGTGTGCGTGATGTACCCCATTGTTGGCATGGATCTCCTCTCTATTTGTGAGGTCTGTGAAGACACAAAAATACTAAGAATGGTGGCACTTACAATGAAAATGAAGACAATCGCAGTTCTATCATTCTCAAATTCACTCCTTTAGTAAATAGATACTGTACAGTCAGGTAAAAGCCAGTTTCAAAGTTTAGCACAAAATTAGGGTTCAGCAGAGCACATTTTACCCATGCATCTGTTTATTTTAGCTAAAAAAACTGTGCGCTTGATTTCAAATGTGCCACAGGGCTTTGACAGTTTGACAGTTTTGCTTAACATACACAATTCTTCATCTAGGCCCATCGTAGCACCTCAAAAGGACAGAAACAACAAGAGATTTAATTAACTACACATAAATTATCCTCAACATGCTTTTTTAAAATAACATTTGTTTGCTATCAGCAGAGTAGCACTGTAGACTGTTTCCAATGGGAATCCCACGGTACTGCATTTTTTGCTGTATAATAGGTTTTTTATTTAAATACAAGATCAGAAGAAAGAGACCACTGCTGAGGAGGTTTATTGGGCGCTTTGCTTAGCCTTTGGCGAATCTTACCAGATAAACACATTCTAGATATCCTCCACAGAGATATGTTCTACGACAGCTATGAAAACACACTCTATGAAACACACAAACTGTACAGCTCTATGAAACACATTCAAGTCTTTATTATGCATAGACATCTGCTACTGGTTATTCAACATCACAAATCAGACACAGTGTGTCCTTCTGTGTGATATATATATATATATATAGTTTATCCAAATCCTCTTTTAGAAAACATAATTTTGTTATTCTTTTCTAATTTTATACATGCAGTACTTATGACTTTATATTTATTGAGAGACTGCAATTTCTCCAACATCAAAATGTTTTAATTTCAAATGCTAGTTAAAAAAAAAAAGTAACTTGAAAGCAAAAAGTGACTGGAATGCAAAAAAAAAAAAAAAAAAAAAAACTTAAAATGTTCACAAACTTCCTAAAATAGATACTTTCCCTATTAATAAATAATATTTAATATATAAATTTTTTTGTACAGTACATGACTGTTTAAGAGTTTGTGATTGGTAAGATTTTGTATATTTTTGAAAGAACTCTCTTAAATTTACCAAGGTTGGATTTATTTAATTAAAACAAATTATGAGATATTATTAAAACTTAAAATAACTCATTTATAATTTAAGATATATTTTAAAATGTAATTTATTTTTGTGATGACAAAGCTGAATTTTCAGCAGCCATTACTCCAGTCTTCAGTGTCACATGATGGTCCAGAAATATTTATTATTATTATTATCCATTCTGAAAACAGTTCTGTGTAATATTTAAATATGTTTTATATGTTTGACAAACAGAAAATTCAAAAGAACTTAATCGTTTCTCTTTAATCACTCTCAAATCATGCTATTCATCATGCTAAAAAGGCTATTAAAATGCAATTAATTTGATAGCAATGAATGCTATTACAATGCAATTAATTATTCAATTGTAGAGTTACGCTGATAATATAACATGCAACAACAATAATGAAAACGTTTTCACTAATATCTCAGATTTTTAGATTCTGCTGTATATTCTTTGTGGTATCGCTGCACACTGATTGAAGGTCTGTTTTTTTCTTCTATCTGGTTTTTGACAGCTTCTGTGAATCTTTCTGCTGGAGGCATGTAATTAGTGAGTTCACACGAGTCGTGCCGTATGCAGAGCAGAAATGGTAGTGACAGTATGTTAACTTGTAAGAGTCTTCTGTGACTGCTGCGTGTGAATGTGGCGCTGGGAGCAGCGCTCTCATGTGGGGGGGTGTAGCTGGCAGATGCTACTATTTGTCACAAAAGCATTTTCAGCAACACACATAAACAAAAACGCTCTCTTTTAACACACCCTCGGCACCTGGCAGTCAAGCCCTGAGTGACGACTGTGTGAATCCTGTCACAAAGCCCAAATCAAAGCTTGAGTAAAGGGAAACGCGGTTTTCCCATAACCCTTAACGCTTTCGGTGGTCAACACTTCTGTGGTCTGAACAAAGAGAAGGACTCGCCACAAGTGATTTAAAATTGTGAGATTATGTGAACTCCTCCACGTTCCCTACCTTTGAGATCTGGGAACATATTCCTCTGGGAGAACCCAAACTGGGAGTGTCCACGGTGGTGAAGTCATCCAGTGGGCATACGGTCACCCTGTCGGCGGGCGTGTGGGGCCTGCGTGGGGACAAGGACTTGGAGTGGTGGCTGGGTGGGGGTATGTCACATGGTGATGGAGGCACAGATATGGATCGTGGCATTTCCAGAGTAACTCTGAAGGCAGACGTGTCCATGTAGTCAGGCCCGGTGTAGATTGGTGCAGTGGGGCTTCCATGGCGGAACTGTTGGCGCTGCTGCCACTCATACAGCTGCCACACCATGCCTTCTTTAGTGGCCAACCGCTCATCAGACGACATACGAAAGTGACTAAGACGGTCGTGGGCGTACTTATAGTCACTAGGCAGGTTACGGGGCACTGGTGGAGAACTGCCTCCGGAGTGGTGGCGAGTGGTCTTTGGCAACGACTGGTACGTCTCCATCATGACGGACTTAGGCTGGAGAGGTGGTGTCCGTCTGGGAAGGGTGTACTCAGCAGTGGGATGGCTGTTTTTTTGTAAAAAGTTATTTTATTATTAATATTCTGTCCTTCTCACTGTCAGCTAGCATTCATATGCTATACAAAGTATTTATATTATTAAAAAACATTCACTTTTTTCTTCTTTTAAAAAGTGTTTTTTTCTGACCTGAGCTGCAAATAAATTATTACTATTATTATTATTAATCACCAACAACAATCATAACTAATATATGAACTATTATTCAAATAACAACAACAAAAATATTAATAATAATAATAATAATTATTATTATTATTATTATAAAAATAAACTAATAAAAGGAAAAAATATAGATATATTGGCCTCACTTTATATTAAGAGGCCTTAAATACTATGAATGTACATCAAGTACAATGTAGTTATTGTGTTCATATTGTATTGCAAAACACTTTTTGTGCTTTTAAGGTGGGATACGGGTAAGGTCAGGGAAAGGTTTGGTGGTATGGGTAGGTTTAAGGGTGTGTTGAGGTGTAAGGGAAGAGTCAGCAGTGTAATTATAAATGTAATTACAGAAATTAATTACAGATGTATTTACATGCAGGTATTTTGAAAATATACAATGTACAATTTAAAAACATGTACCGTATGTACACAATAAGTGCATTGTACCAAACAATTAATTAAAATTTAAGTAAAGTTTGACCGTTATATTATTAATATATCTTATTATTAATTTAATTATCATTAATAAATGATAATTATATTAAAAATATCAATTAAGGTGATAAATAAACTTAAAGGTAAGTCATTGTTTTACAATGGTGTTTTTCTGCAATGTAGAAACACCAAATGCTGATATGCCTCATAGGCTTTTATTGCAAGTGCAATAGTGCGAATGTGATAACTAGATGGATTTTACAAAAATAAGAGGTGTTAAAAAAAACTGCAATAACCAGAATGCTGTTGCTAGAACACAAAACAGTCCCTTTAATATTTAGTGCGTTTACATCATAACCACTAGTGGGAGCTCCTTCATAAAAAGTAAGAACTGAATCCTACAGATGGCTTAAGTTCCCAATGTGACATCATTTAATTTGAGTATTACCCATAACCCTGTATGGTTTCCTAACATTAATCCCCCATCACAGCACATATTAAGCTGTCTAAACACACAAAACTGACCTTTTTGAGGGGTCTTCTTTCTGCACCTTCACCCAGTGCTCGACCTGAGCCTGCTCAGTTTTCCTTTGCACCTTTTTCTCCGTGTTTGGACGGGGGACGAGACCCCTCTTATACACCACGATCCCGTTCTCATCAGGAGGTATGCCTGAGGAGGGCAGCCCATTCCTGTGAGTGGGCACCGTAGAAGGTGGGCGAGAATGGGCACCTGATTGGGAAATCCCTGCCATCTCCATCTCTCCGGAGGAGATTTTAACAGGATCCTCCGACGCTTCCTTGCTGTACACATAGCACTCCTCCCCATCTCGGAGGCCTTCAGCCTGGGAGGAGATTTTAACGCTGCTTCTGAAATGGTTGGTCTGAGGGACTGCTTGCTGCTCAGGTTTGGAGCTTCTTTCAGCTTCTCTGTGGAAGAAAAAAATGAACTGCTAATATTTGACCTTTAAAATGAGCTATAACTTAAGACTTATTTCCAATGATGTAGCAGTATTAGGAGCAAACAGGACTGATATGAGTTCAGACTTTAGCGTAAATTATAACTGAATCTACAACTCAGTGTGCAGATAACTGACCATCTAGAATCTATCCCAATTGAAACATGACTTTTCAAATACGTATGACATCATCATCATGTGCAATACTGTGAATCTATCCCTAGATGGCACTGTTATATAACATTCAAAATCTCCCTCTCATGAACTAAGGGCCTATAAGTGGAATGTCAAAATAGGTTTAGCAGCACTAACATTGACATTTAACCCCTCACCTTGATCAGACAGGCGGTTTGGCGTCAGACTGGCAAGTATAGCAACACTTCCCACACTCCACATATTTGTGGAAAAGCATTTGCCTACAAAATCTAGACTACACTAGCCCTACCAACCATTAATGACATATATAACCACCTTCATGGTTATTAACCACCTACTCTCCTTTTTATGTATACTTTAAAAGCCCAGCTATAAGGAAAGCCCTAGGGACAAACCCTCTCTGCACTCATGGGGGCAGCACACGAACATCACGCCCCATTTCGAGTGCTGTGTTCTGGGCTGGTGGCCCACAGTCAGCTGGCTGCAGCGTGCCGCAGTGATACTCCTCCCCAGAGCTGCGGTGTCAAAATGTACTCAACTATGGCACTGTGCCTCTGCACCAGCACCACAGCAGCAGATGAGAACACACCACACAGCTTCTGCTGGGATCTGGAGATCAGATATTAGCTTAAAGGAATAGTCCACCCAAAATGGAACATTTCCTGAAAATGTGCATATACCCTCAGGGCTATCCCAAATGTAGATGAATTTGTCTTGATAAGATAATTAAGCTTTTGATTACTTACCCACCATGAAAACATCACAATATTCCACAAAATAAAGTACCATTTAGAAGCAAAAACACAGTCCAAAGCAGATCTAAATCATAATGTGATAGGACAACAGGGGATGGCCTGGAGGAAGTGTTATCATGGGTTATTATTGTCTTGCCATATTTTGGCCAGAAGCAACATTTTAAAGCTAAAATGCCGCAATTATAAATTATACATTTTAAATATTTACTTCATAAGACATTATTATTTGATAGACTAGAGTCATTTGGAATACTTTTGGATTATTGTGATATTATAATCAGCCGTTTGGAATTATTTCTAGTTAAATTAATACTAGCACGCATTCCCTGCAGAGGATCCATCGCTGAGCAAGTGATATATTGATACATTTCTACAAATCCATTCTGATGAAGAAACAAATTCTTGGATGGCTTGAGGGTAAGTACATTTTTGGTTGAGCTATTCCTTTAAATAACTAGACCACAACATACAGCTACAGTTTATTAATGCCATCAGCATTCCTATTCCTATCTTAGAAATGATCCAAACATTTTTGGGGACAGCAAACGGTCCCCAAAATGAATTTTAGCTACTTCAAATACACAAACAAGTCAGCATAAAGAGCAAAGCTAAGCTTTTTTAGACCCCAAAATACTGCAAACCAGGCAATTTTTTAATCGATTTGTGATGTTCAGATGCTCTTTAGGTCCGTTATAAGATTAATACCTTTGCGCTTTGTGAATTTGCAGGTCACAGCTGCGCCAAACTTAAACTTTGGTACATAGCAAAAGACACGTTTTTTTTTTTTTTTTTTTTTTTTTTACATGTGCTTGTGTTGCTGGGCTCCCGAGTTGAATACAAATGAAAGGAGTTCAAAATCAAGAATGACTGATGATAGATGACAGTTTAAATGACATTAATGAGGGTTAAATAAAGGAAATTAAAGAGCCAGGAGAAATCAGTGGAGAACATAATTAATACTATACTGTGTCACTTTATAAAAATGTCTCAAATTTTAAGCCAGTTCTAAAATAAAACATGAAACGGCTTCCATGATACATTTGACTTTTTTTAACGTGACAATTTTTTAAGAAAGAATACGTAAGGGAACTTGTAAGGACATTCTTGTAAGGGGATCTGTAAGGATAAAACCCATAGGGATTTGACTGGACCATGAAGGAGAGAAAAATATTACACACTAATATTGTTGGCTAATAATTTTTTTCTCCAACAATGCAGTCTTGGCTATGTCAGCAGAAAAGATAAGTTGTTTCAGAGGTCAAGTGTTTTTTTATGAATCCAGCTAAAATTGGACGGAATTAATTGTTTTTTTTTTTTTTTTTTTTTTTCATTGGCGTGTATTATTTATTTATATTTTTGTATCTTGATTCATTGTTTATTTCTTTTAATGTACTTTTAATGCATTTGCTGTCCTTTTTTCTGACAAATAAAGTCACAGTTTGAAAATAAATGACAAATCAAGTAAGGTTTATCCTTTTGTATTTAATGGAATATACCGCCCAGGTGTCTGAGAAGATACTGATCTTGTTTCTAGACGCCAGCCCTAAGAAAAGCTTTGCAGCAGCAGGAGGTGACTGACCTCTTCACAACATGGCTCTGCATCAGTGCAGCCTGGTTCATGGCCCGGATCCAGCCATTCATGTCCTCTTGTGTGTCTGCACTGAAGAAGTAGGTCCTCATGCCACAGTGCTCGGCCTGCGAGCCAATCAGAGAATTCTTATTGTAAATGTAGGAGCGCATTCCCGTGTGGCAGGCCTGAGGGAGAGACAGAGAGACAGAGAGACAGAGGAGACCATCAGCTCAGAAAGTTGCATTTGTGAGATATACACTCCAAAAACAAATGATGTAAGATTTTTTAATGCTTTTAAAAAGTCTCCTACTCACCAAGGCTGCATTTATTTAAAAAATGCAGTAAGACAGCAATTGAAATATCTTAATGTAATAATTTAAAACATTTTAAAATAACATTTATATTTTTAATATATGTTTTTTTTTCAGGATTCTTGATCAATAGAAAGTTCTAAAGAACAGCATTTAATTAAAATATACATTTATATTTTTAAATAAATTTATAAATTTAAAAACGTTTTTTTTTTAAGTAATAAATATAAAATATGAATTTTGATCAATTTAATGCATCCTTGCTGAATAAAAGTATTAATTTCTTTCATTAAAAAATGTGGGAAATAAAAGTCATATTTGTAAGATATATATCACAGTTCTAAGCAATAAAGTTGTAGTTGGAAGAAATACAATTTCGAGACATAACATCTGTTACCTTTTTATTTTAGTCTGAGGTACAAACAGTCTTTCATTGAACAAAAATCATCCTTGTCAGAAAATCGAACTCCAACCTTCAGTACACAGCAAACAAATGATCAATCAATCAAATCTGAGCCGTTCCTGCAGAGAGGAGATGAGTGAAAATCTTTTCTGCTTACTTCACCTATTCCACAAATATTATATAAATTCCTTCAGCAGAAAGTTTACACAAAAGCATCTTTATACTTGCCCTCGCCCTCTTCATCTGGTTATCAAGTGTACAATAAGTGTTCAAATAAGTTTTGGGTCAATTGTACACACCAAACATAAAAAAAAGATGCACACAAATACTTACACACATAAACAAAGCTGTTAATACTCTTACTGTTTAAGGCCAGGATTAACAGCCCCCAGCTAAACTAGCTCCATGCACCTTCTGTTCACTAAATCTGCTACTGCCAAAATGCAACTGTTGGTCTAATCTCTCTGATGGGGGAACAGCCACCACTCGCACATCGAAACGCGAGTCCAGCTCAGCGCTTTTGCCAGGCACACCCAGACCCATTCAAACAGACAGCAGACAGTTCTTTCCACCCCTACAACACACACACACACACACACAGAGCTTACATCTGGTAACATGGACTCATTCTGTAGAAAGTCAATGCATCGGCCTCTTAATTCACAATTCGACAGCTGCATCTCTGCTCACAGCAAGTTTCCCTCCTTTCTAGGAGTCTATTATCCCGCCTGTCACACACTAATGGCTAAAGCAGCCCTTCCAATATCCGATATCTCCTCATGAAGTCTTCATATTATCCTACTGTTTTCTCATTGACTTGCAGTTCTTCTAGGGCTGTCAGAGAGACAATTATTCCATTTCAAAACAAAATGCTTTTAATTGAATGTAATAAAATCTCTTACTCATATACACACATCTACACATTCAAATGTGAATAAACAAAATACATTTTACAATAGAAGAAAGCAAAAAGAAAGATCTACCAGTCTCTTGTAACCATTAATAACATTTAATCATGACAAACAATGAGAAATGGAAGACAAAACCTGGGCAGTGATTTCAGTGCCTGTTATATCAAGTATCAGCTACTGAAGGAAAGCATTGGCTGCAGATTTATATTCTTGTTAAATTCCTGTCTTTAAGAAGTTAATGACCTCAGATTACCCATCTAGTCCTGGGCTTTCATTCAGGGTTATCCCTCTAAGTGGGATACGCAGTGATTAATCAGAGGAATTTGCTCGATCACTCAACCTTTTCAGAGGTTTTATTTCCTACATGGCCAGCATCTGTGGCACAAAAAAAAAAAAAAAATGTTCAAACGGTTATGAAAAATGACCAAAAACACAACTGTAGTTAACTGTTATGGAGACGGGGTGCCAAAACATTTGAAAAATACAACTATTGCAAAAGAACAGCCATTTAAATAATTGTTATTGTGTTAAGCAGCATAATAAGAAATGCTTCTTGAAAACAAATCAGCATATTAGAATGATTTCTGAAGGAGTAATAGCTGCTGAGAATTCAGCTTTGTCATCACAACAATAAATTACATTTTTAAATATTTTAAAACGTCATTTTACATTGTAATATTTCACAATATTTTGGTTTTTAAAACACTGAATAAATCTTACCGACCCCAAACCTTTAAATGGTAGTGTATAAACAGAAATTGTAAATATAATCACATACATTTACCATCAGACCCACTTCATATTATAGTTACAGTACTGAGAATCGACTGAATTGCATATGAGAGTGTAGAAATGTGAATGATGACCAACACTGGAAATACTGATGCAAGTGATAAGGTGAGAAGAGAGCAGTGCCAGTCTTTACTATGAGATTCACACATTCATAAGGATATATCACCATCTCCAATATTCAAATCTGGAAGATATGAAGAAATAGGAAGATAGGATTGTTGAGCTGGCATTGCCTGTTCCAGAGGAAGCACAATGAGTCGCATGCATGCTAAAACACATCAATGCACACGGACTATGTGCATTTTTCATCTTCCATGGAAAATGCCATGCACTGGATGGTGATGGAGTGGAGATCTGCTGATAGTAATGAATGGAAATTAAAATACCTATTCATGCAAGAGGCTGACTCAGGAGAAGGCCATTCCACCAGATGCACCCGGTTCAGCTCCCATAATGCACCAGGTCACAAAAGGAAGCAATAGGCCAATAGGAATGAGAGAATAAGAGTGAGTTGTGCAAAAACAGAGCGAGGTGGATCACGGCCTATGTGAAAAATCTTAACCAAAATTAGATTATGAGTTGAAATGTCCCTGGTTGTGAAACATTAGCCTGATAAACATAGTGAGTGGAAATGCAATTAGCATTAGAGGCAGCAAATCTAAGCAGAACTACAACACTCCAGAGAATGGGACAAGATTATTAATAAACATCATAAAATTTATCTGCTGTAGATGAATAAATGAATCAGTTGAAACAAAAAATCTTCTTCTATTTTTAAACCCAAACACATGTCATATCACTTCCTACATGAAATTAAGACCTTTCATGACTTCCTGCCAACTCCTCAGATGGTGACAACAACCAGACAGTTGATTCTCTAAAAGCAACACATTATTAAGAATGATTCATTTGTATTCAGGCTGCGCTGTTTCTGATACACTGAAAAACTGCTCATACTCATAAAATTGCTGTCACCTTTTCCCGTGGCTCTGTGAATTTTCGTATGCAAAATCCAACCATTCAAATTTTGTGTGAGGCCAACGTTTTCAGAACGGGTTTAAGTTGGTCACTTGAATTTGCCGTTTTGACCAACAGATCGTTATTAAATAAAGAAATTAACCTTCCGGCAGAGAGTGTTAAAGATATCTTAATATTACAGAAAATAAACAAACATGCAAGACTCTTCTTCACATGTACAGTATGCAGACAAACTATTTAATTGCTGCCTAACAGAAGCCTGTTAGAGTAGAAAATATTGAATGTTCAAATAGCTGCTGGCTAGGTTCACTGATAGAGATCTCTTAACTAACAACCTACTAATTATCACCCAGAGCGCCAATGAGCGAACAAGGCCTCGCACCTTGCTCTGGTACATTACATACTGTAGGGCAAGTAAGAGGGAGGATATTAGGAAAAGAGTAGATGTATAATTAATCTGCCTGCTGGCACAATAGTCAAACAAATTCCAGCACTGGGGAATACAGGCAGGGTAATGGAGTTTGTATGATGCACCGTGTACCCATGAGGAAGGATGGTGGAGCCAAGGAGCAGAGGAAATGAATGAGCTGCAGTGATGGGATCAAACATTCCTGGAGTATTGTTCTTTAGAAGAGGCTCTGCTTCAGGAGGAGACCAAGATAGATAAAGCAAAAAAAAAAAAAAAAAGCAAAGACTGATACAAAGCTAGAGGTTAGTTATCAGTGAAAAACTGCAGTTTTTTCCACCTCAGTGGTACAAAGGTTTAAACCAGATTTATTTTTCCAGAGCAGTAGGTATAATATACATGATTCTAAGCCTTCTGGGATATTCTGCTCTTAAACATTATTTCACTGTCCGCTGGAGCGCAGTAAACAGTGGGAGGAAGTGTGTGAGGCTCAATGGAAGCTTGCCATCAATAGGCCTCACTCAGAGAAGGGTTTAGATAATGATGTTCCCATGTCTGCTCTGTGAAAGAGAACAGGACTGTGGAAGCTCAGTGTGAATTCCTGTGAGCTAACAGCAGCTTCGGTGATGACAGCAGAGAAGGGCTCTTCCAAATTTAAAGAATAAATCTGTTATAATTAGTGGTGGGCATAGATACATTTTTTTAATCTAGATTAATCTCACTTTAATCTTGGAATTAATCTAGATTTATCTAGATTAAAATGGCTCATTTGAATTCTGCCGAAGGCATTCAGAATATGTGTGCTACTACCCAAATAAAATGATGACTAAAAGTTTAAGTCTAAACGTTAAGTCTTTGAGAGCGGGTCTCTCATGACAGGTGGTGCATTAGACCAGGGGCTCATCTCCTGTTTCCAAAATGCATCCTAAAGTGCTTGAAAAAGCTGTTAACGAATTCCACATTCCACAGCGTGCAAACAAACTTACGCTTGTTTCACACATAATCCGTCTGCAGTGTGTATGCGTTGCATATTTTCTTCGAACCCATGTTAACGGATTCCAGCATTCACGCGGTTGCGGTCCGTCAATGAGTTTCAAGAGCGTTGCATCTGCAGCAGTGCAGCGATCATTCACGTACTGAGTAGCGGACTGCAAACGTGTCCTGTGTGAAAGCACAATGAGTATGAGTCCGTGCTGCTTCTGCACCACATACGAAACACACAAAGACTGCATACGCACTGCAGACGGAGTATGTGTGAAACAGGCGTGCGTCTTGTTGAGGTTTCCATTGGGAAGCTTCTTTAAAAAAAAAAAAATTCCCTGAAGCAAACCCGGTGGCATTTTAGCTGCATCCATGTTCGTGCGTCACATTTGATGTGGTAATTCCACAGTAGGAATGCACACAGGTTTAAAGGCTCATTCTCACCTCCTACAGATTCGGCTAGGTATACATCCGCACTAAAATATCAAGGTGAAAGTCATCTTAGCTCACCTAGTATAGACCCAGCTCTCGACCCAACTTTGAAAATAGATTAACGGCGATATTTTATTATCGCCCGATAAGAGTCTCCCGTTAACGCAGCACGTTAACACCGATAACGGCCCACCACTAGTTATAATAGAAAAAAAATACAATTCCTTTCCATAACAAGAAAAATTATCTGTCTGAGGGTTTACTAGGTAACTACGTAGAGGAAAATGATTAGTTAAAACAAGCAGAGTTTTAGTTGAGTCCCTTATGAATTTGTGAGCGCCCTGAACAGAGAAAGCTTACTTAGTGATCTGTCAGAAGAGGGCAGAGAGAGGAGCCAAACGACTGCCACATTAATCAGCCATCCCTGACTGCTGCCCACACAACACCACTGATAATATGACACTGACTTCTTGAAGGAGTAGCCAATGAACACACAGGAACAGAGTAGCATTAGAGACCCAGATTTCCATGACGCTCTTACCTTGAAGGCGTACTTGCGGCTAATGTGGTCCTCGGGTCCCACGGGGGAAATGACATAGCTGGGCAGAGGAATGCTGCCCAGAACCGTCTCCTCTCGACTATCTGTGAGCAAGGAACAGATGCTCGTTGAAAATGTTTGAAAATTGTTAGATTGCATTTGAGTAATGCTTTATTAGCAATACACTTAAAGACACAGATGACAGAAAATAAGTGACCCTCCACTCTACCCACCAAAAATATTAAAGATAAAAACAGTATTACTTCATACAGTGTAATTATTCAATATGATATGTGCAAGCAATAGGGATAAAAATAGGAAATGAAAAACCTGATGAATTAAATTAAATTGTAGGTACTCTCATAATAATTTATTAGAGAAATGGAGTGTTTTACTTATGAAATGTGATTACTGTGCAATAAAATTAGAGATTGTTTTAGATAATTGCAGCTAATTATAGCTGAGTTTGATAACTCACCTTTATAGTAAAACAGGCAGTAATCAGACAACACAAACCATTTCCTCTTCCACAGTCTCATGCCTGAGCTGTCCTGATGGTGAAAGAACAGTAATATTTCAGCCCACCAAACATGTTCAGATATTAGCTTTTAAATTTAAAATAACTGTCAGTTTATAATCTATCGTTACCAACCAATGTACATATTATTACCATTTAATTGGAGGCCCCTCGGTTCAGATTGAATATTTATTTAATGTTATATTGAATAACATGCTCAGTTAATCAGTTTATTGCCTGTGGATCTTAGTTCATCACTATTGTAACATCTGAACATCATTCAGTAAAGAAAAAAATCTGATTCTGTGATCACTCGCATCAAGGTTTCACTTTTGAGGGCCACACCTGCTTGTAGAGCCATCCTCTCACCACCACTGGGACATTAGGGTTCCTTTTGATGGAATGGTCACGCTTGCCAAAGCAATGCACCTTCCCACTGGGTTTCAAACTCTGTGGTATAGAAAAGAAAATAGAAAACCACTTGATTTTTATTAAAAAACAAAAAACAAATGTGAGACAATGACTGATGCCCACCAGGAGCCTGGTTCATTCCCAGTAAAGTGTGTGTGTGTGTGTGTGTGTGTGTGTGTGTGTGTGTGTGTGTGTGAGCGCAGAGATGAGGACCTCTGGGATCTTGATCGATCTGTTTGTGAAAGCTCATGTGATGCTGACACAGTCCTGTCATTGACAGGCCAGCACCAGACTCTTTACCACACAGTGACATAGTAAATGTGTGTCAGGCCAGGCCATTGAAACTTAAATGTGTCAAAATCACTCTCTTATAGAAAGAAACATCTGCATCTCTGCATTCCCATTACCTTGTATGCATGCAAAATGAGGTATTCTAAACAATATGCATGTTATCTCAAAATATTTATGTTTTATAAATTGTATAGAATTAGAAATTATATAAATTAAATTGTACACATAAATTAAATTAAATGCATTTAGCAGATGCTTTTATCTAAAACTTACAGTGCATTCAGGCTAACATTTTTTACCTAACGTGTTCCATGGGAATCAAACCCACAACCTTGCGCTGCTAACACAATGCTCTACCACTTGAGCCACAGGAACACTTACACATGTGTAGATCACACCCACACACGCACGCACACACACACACACACACATTTATATTTTTTTATTTTTAATTCAAATTATTTGTGATCAATTATATTCATAATATAACATTATTAATTATATATTTTACATTTATTAAAATGCAGCTTGAAAGGTGACCACGTCAGGTCTTTGACCTCTAGTATAGCCCATGTTCTGTAACACCTGGAAAAACTATATAGGGCAGTGCATATTAATGCACCAGACCAAGACAGAGTATTAGGGGTTCTCCTGCTACACCTAAAGTGTAATTGTGCCACACACGCTTAGAGTTAATTAGTTAATAAGGAAGTAGCGAGAGGCATTCTGTAAATTTCTCAATCCTCTGCAGATGTTCTATGCAGTATTACCTCATGACCTCTCCACAACTCAGCCAAATCGCAGAGAAGAAGAAAAGTCCTGCTTCTCCGGTGCTAGAAAAATCGGTAACCTATTACACCATCTGCTTTGGTCATTTATTAAAATTGGAGGAAGATAGCAAAAATATATGAGGCCAATTTACTCTCTCCCATTACCTGTAAAAACATAATCAGTTTCCAATATGATTTAATATGAAATAAACACACACATTAGCAATGGTGAGGCTCTCTAGATAATTAGCCAGCTTGGCACTTGCAGGCTCCGGAAGTGCTCTGCGTAAATGTTTGCCTTTATTGAGAATCAGCACCACGACAGACCACATTAAACCAGTCTCAGATCAGCACTGAACGAGGCTGGGCTTCTCACCCTGGATGCTGATGTGGTGTCCACAGGGGATGAGGAGACGGCTACAGAGGACTCGCTGACCATGCTGGGAGGCCTCAGCTCTGGTGGCGGCTTGGACATGCGTAAATTTGCCCTGCAAGAGTCAGAAATAAAAGACTTGATGTCTTTAGGGTAGAAGATGGGGTTACTAATACATGGTGAAATCACGAGTGGCACAGATGCATTTTTGTAATTTAATAACAAACAAAGTAAAGCAGAGTCTGGGGACAAGTTCCCCTGAGAGGAAGAGACTTAGAAGCACTCAAATAACACATCGACAAACACATTTCCTGTGGGCAAAAAAAAAAAAAAAAACAGACACCAGGACAGGAGGAGTAGTCAATACAATATCAGACAATATCAGCACTCAGCATACGCAACTCTAGTTATTAGTCTCAGGTGACCTGAATATGGTAACAGTGACAACACAGCAAAACAAAATTCTATCTATCATCTATCTATCTATCTATCTATCTATCTATCTATCTATCTATCTATCTATCTATCTATCTATCTACCAAATCTAAGTAACATCGATATCTACCTATACAGTACCTATCTATATACTGTACTTACCTACAATATATATACATACCTATCTTTATCTACTTACCAAGCTATATCCACCTACTGTATACCTAGCAACCTACCTATCTATATTTACCTATACCTATCTACATACGTACTAGGGATGAGTGAGGGTAGTCGACTAGTCGACAAAACAGAACAGCCGCTGTTCGTTCGTTCCTCCATAAAATCGCAATTTCACTTAAATCAGTAAAATCATGTAACATTACTTTTGTAAAATGGGACGTGCTTGATTTAAAGAAGTATATTTATTCATGTTTTTAAAAAGCGTGAAAGAGAACTTGGCCTGCTCCTCAGGAAGATATATGCGTTCAGATAAGAAACAGAACATTTACAGTAATCTTTTAGCTCTATGTGCGCACCTAAAAAGTCAAATACATGCAAAAATGTGTCAAAATACAGCACTTAGTGATTTTTCATGTATACAGTACCTTCGTCGATCATGTAATAAATCAAAGTAAAGAGTTGAGAATGAAAATACGTGTGTAATGGTAAATTGGATGTGTCGGTAGCTCTTAAAGTGACAGCGGGCTATTTTCCTGCTGCTACTCTATTAATCAAACAACAAAAGACAAATTCAAATTCAAAATCACAACTGCTCTTGAGGGAAGGACTTTTGTCGCTTTAAAAAGAAACAAAAAAGTTTAATTCTTACAGTAATTTATTGGACTTCTTTTGGACTATTGAAAAATAACACCCATTCACTTCCATTATGAAGCTTGGAAGAGCTGAGACATTTTTTAATATAACTCTTGATTGGATTCATCTGAAAGAAGAAAAATCATATACACGTAGGATGCCTTGAGGGTGAGTAAGTCATGGGGTAATTTTTGGAAATATCCCTTCAACTAAAACTCTCAGCTCCACTAGCATGTCCTGGAAACTCATAAATATTCATGTATGCTCATCCCAATATCTGTCTATAGTCTTTGATAAAATAGTGTTTATCAGCACAGCACTGTTTTGTTTACAAGGGTAACAATGGTAACCACGGTTTTCCTGCTTGTCTAAAAACACCTCCTAATATCAAAGAGTGAATTTGCATTTTCATTCAGTGTTTCTGCTGATTTCTTTGCCGTCAGTGTTGGCAATTTTGACAGTTTAATGGAAAATAAGAACAACTAAAATAAAAAGGTAGCTGGAATTGTTTGTCCAAATAAAGAGAGTGTACACATTCATATCAAAAGTAATGTTCATTAAATAGGTGTTTAAGGTAGGTAATGCTAATGTAAAACTTTGGGTAAATCAGCAGAGAAAAGAATAGAAAACCAGAGAGATGAGGGAGAAGGGGGGGAATAGAGGACAGAAGAAAGGTAAAAACAAACTGTCAGAGTTGCCATTGCAGGCAACAAATAAAAAGCTTCCTCCAAACTCTGTCAGAGAGAAGTGTCAGATTCAGAGACTGCAGGGAAGGTATAAGCTAGAGCGAATGCCACCAGAGAGCTGCACTGTTTAACCAAACATCGGTCACATTTCTAAACCTCCTTCAAATAAATGACTGGACTGTGACCCAGGGAGTTATAATTCATTGCATAGACAGTTGCCTTTCCCATAAACATCCTGAATTAATTTGTTATCGGGTAAATAGTTTATACGATGGGCACCATAAACATATTTTGGGGGCAGACCTAGAATGAGAGCCAGACAGCACAGCCACAGAGTGCTTGTAGCCAATCTGATGCATATTACACGCAAAACTGCCAAGTGCTGGCTGAAATAACCCACTGCAATCAGATTGGCTGGTTCAACACATCTTCCAGGAGTAAGAGTGCATTTTTTTTTTATAAGTGCGCCTGGAAACAAAGCCGTTTACAAGGTACCAGACTGATCAAATCCCATTTCTCTTCCTTTATTCTACGTTGTAAGCTACCGCTCTGGTTTCAGCATCATATACCACTAACACTTCATATGTGTTGCTGAGCGACACTTACTGGTGGCGTCAAATCTCTGCAAGATAAAAGTTTTGATTGAGGCACTCCTGCAAGTACCATATTAATAATTAGATCCGTGTGTATCTGTTTAGTTGAGTCATGAAATTACAAACAGAATATACTGTAATAATCCAGGAGTCCTTATTACTTTCCAGACAGACTACAAATAATTGTCTGCTGTTTTTAAAACAGTTCCTAAATGGCATGTAAAACGAAACATTGCATTTAGTATCTTACATGCTAGTCAGACTGCCTCTTCCTGTTTAAGTGGGTGACTCTTATGTCGCTTTTCCACTGCGTGGTACGACTCAGCTCGTTACGGCTCAGTAACAAAAGTCAAAAGTCTGGATTTGCAAGACTAAGGCCTACAGTATAAGTGAAATAAAAACAGCACCACTGGTACTCAAGCATATAGTTGAGTATATCAAATATAGAAGACTCTCAAGAGGCATTCAGAGTAGTAACAAAAAGCACTCTTACTGACAGCCCTGTGCCTCAGGGATACTCTTTCAGAGATCCATCTGAAACTCACACCATCACTGACATCACACAGAAGGTGTGGACACATTTGGTGAACTCTGATGTATGAGTTGGTTGAATCTAGAACACGCTACGAGAGCAGATAAGTGAAAAACCTACTGCTCTTAAATCATCTGCTTCATACATCAAATAACTCGGGACATAAGGGAATAATTGACCCAGTGTGAAAGGAGAAACTTTAGAAAAATCTGTAATAGCGAAATAGAGCTGTAGCTGGCAGAACATGATCTATCCCATAGTATTTATTAAATTATTAGAATAGTACATTATGTATAAGGTTTTTTCACCATTATCAAGCCTGCTTGCATAACACTCACATGTAACCCAAAACCCAATGACTAGGCCTATATATTTTATTTTATGATCCACAAGCATAACATCTAGTTATAACCCAATAAAATAAAATAAAACTAAACCAAAAATTGTTTATTATAGATTTCTATGGCATCATATTTGAATCTGAGGCAGTTTTCATTACCACAAATCTTCAAAGACAAGTGCTGATAATAGAAAATAAACCAGTAAGAAAAAGAATTGCATGATGCAGCTGAACAAGATCATCAATCCAAAAAAAGAAAAAAAAATTGATTATGTTGCTAAAACTCACCAAAGCAAGCAGATTTCCAAGCCACATGTCAGGCTGACTCCACGCTTTTCGTGGGTGCTGGAGCTTACAGCAAAACACAATAACCCTGTCCAAACACTGACACAAGTGCACACAGACAGTCCCTCAACAAAGCCATAAACAGCTTTTTTTCCTGAAGAATGTGAGGAGTTCCTGTAGTGTGACAGAGTCAGGAGGTATTTGTGGCCCATGTCAAACCGAAGGAAGCTACAGCAGCATTGCCATGAAAAGAGCTGCAGACTCAAACAAAAATGCTGCTTCTTTTCCCCTTTAATTTCATTCAACATTTTTTAAGTATGTTTGCACCCTAGGACTTACTAGTGTTTTATCTAGGCTTCATATTATTTACCTGCACTGTCTTTTGAATGGATGGGCACAGAGGGCCTGTATTTTATGCTGGAGAGATGACAAATATCCTGGCTGAAGCTCAGCAAGATCCTAGTCTAAAACAAATGGCAAAATTCTGCTCCAAAATGCTCAGAGCTCCACAGAAGGGGAGCCTCAGACCCAATAACCTGGTTAAGCTACATAATACTTATAAAATCCAAGTGAAAGTAAAAGTTGGAAAAAGGATCACCCCATTGTGTCAGTATTTTGTCGAACCACCCTTTGCTTTAATTACAGCCTTTAGTCTGCTGGAATGTCTTTACTAACTTTGCACATCTAGACTTTATTTATTAATATTTGCCTACTCTGTCATTGTCATGTTGGAAAGTAAACCTTCTGTCAGCAGATTTTGCTCAAGAATTTGACATCTTATAACAGGGTCTTATCACTGAAAGAATGCTGTTATTTGGATGGTGGGCTGTGAAGGATTTAAATCAGACAAATGGTTTGGTGTTGAATGCCAAATCATTAAATTTGAGTCTCTTCTGTCTCAGAATCTTTAAAGTGCGTTTTGTCAAAGCTCATTCGTGACTGTATGTGGCCTTTCTTGAGGAGTGATCTGTGATTTTAAATTCTCTTTAAATTCCTGCACCTGCTTCAGAGTAAAGTAGTGTTGTTTTTGGTGGCCTGTTTTAATTTGAGTTTAGTCTTTGTGTGAAGCTGTCCTTTTAGTTTTTATTAGTTTTTCACATTCATACCATTTTGAGTCTAGTCAAGTTTCAGTCAACTAAAAATCTGAGCATTTTAGTCTTATTTTAGTCAGAATTATCCATGAGTATTTTCATCTAGTTTTAGTTTACGAAAACTGATGACATTTAGTCAATACAATTTTTATTTTAGTCTCTTTTTAGAAATGTAATTCTATTTAACCCATTCAATACAGCACAAGTACCTAGAAGTATAGACAAATTTTCTTTTAGCCACACCCATTTCAAACAAGGCTATCTTATAATATTATTGTTACATTATAGACTCAAGAATACATCCATTCCAGACACGGAAGACGCTCTGATTTGAATTTACAACATTTATTTTACCAACCAAACATGTTAGAAGTACACACACATAAAGGTAAATAAATAAAAATATTATAATAAAACAGAAATGTTTTCTCCCAAAGACGAACCCTGGCTGGCCGGTCATCTGTCCCTTTCTGTGTCAAGGCTGATTTATACTTAACGCATCTGCAAGTTCGGTTGGGTGAGTGCAGAAAATATGACATCACAGTGCTGCTGGAAGTTCGCTTTGAGTGCACGCAAACTAATTTCCACTAAAAAAAAAAAAGTTTGCATAGTTTGTCCACACTTCTTCAGAGTTTCTGTAAGCCTCCTGGTCGCATCTCTGACCATTTTACTCCTGGCTCTTTCATCTAGTTTGGAGCGATGTCCTGAGCAAGGGAAGGGTCTATGTTGTAACAAAAACTTTCCACTTCTTAATAATAGACTTCACTGTGCTTCTAGTCATTGATAAAGCCTTTGAATTTTTTTTTTTTATCCCTCTCCTAACTTGTGCTTGTCCACAACTTTATCCCCCAGATCTTTTGACTGTGCCTTGCCATCCAAAGTTGACTGTTTGCTTCAGTTGCACTACCAAGGACTGAAAAGCTCCAGGAAAGCTTTTTTCCTGCTGAGCTAATCAAGATGACCACAGCTGATCACAGGTGGGTGTAAAATGGATTTGTGGTCCATTAAGAAGGTGATTAGCTACACCTGATTGAGTTTACAAGTCATTTTAGGAGGGGTGGTCTTTTTTCCAACTCATTGATTCTGTTTTATAGTTCTGACTATGTTTTATGTTAGTGGTATATCTTTCACTTGGATGTTATAAGTTGCACTGAGTAAATATAGCTGGATAAAACAAAAACAGTTTCTGTCTTCATTTCAGGCTTCAAAGCAACAAAATGTGATTATTTGAAAGGTCCTATTACATGAAAATTTCACTTTCTGAGGTTTTTTAAGTTTAATATGAGTTCCCCTAGCCTGTATATGGTCCCCAAGTTTCTAGAAATTTGAATCGGTGTAAATCAATATTTTTCTATCTTTCTCTGCCTTTGAGAAAATGGAAGCTCAAACGGGCTGATCTTGAATCTCCTCGTTGTGACATTGCAACGAGAGTTGTTACCTCCCCTTTCTCTGCTTTGCCCGCCCAAATATTTACATATAATTCAGTCGCAATGTCAGCACAGGCGACAGGCGTTATAAACAGACTTTTATGATATGGATTCGACAGCACCGGCACAAACAGTGAGTAACAGTGTTCATTAATGCCTGATCTGTGATCAGTGATTTCTGATGGGTAGCTAATCATTCAAGTTCACACAGACTTTCTTTCTAAATCCTTTAATAGCTACTGTTTATGTATCAGTGAATCAAGCCAGTGACTAAACGATCAACTTCACGTTGTTTCTCTTAGTAGCATGAAACAAATCTGTTATTTAAATTGTGATTTAACTACAGAGAGCGATCAAAGAATGCTCCCTTTATTTTTCCGGAGCTGTTACACATCGCGAGTATATCTGCACACTTGCCCAAACTGCCGTTACAATGAATGACGCTGTTATGCTGCACAACGGAAATCTTACTATATTCATGTGTTTGCTGTTAGCTGTGGTGAAAGCATTTTGTGAGAAAACGTGTTGCAATAATGACGAGATCACTGCATCCATGCGATTAACAGACTCCGTCTACTCAATGCTCATCACTGCAGCCTTTCATGTGATGGGAAAAGACCGAAAAAATAATTATATAATCAACAAATCCACGATTCGTTAATCTCGACAGCTGTAATAGTAAATATATATATATATATATATATATATATATATATATTTGAGAGGGGTTCCACATGAACGCATTTCGAATGCAAAGATGTCAGCCAATCACAACAGTTGTGGTTTACTCGGCGTCTCACAGCAGACACGCCCCTTCAAACAGAGCATTCAAGCCAGAGGACTAATATCAGGATCTAAAAATGCTTTTTATTTCTAAATTTTAAATGTAAAAATCATACTAACAATATAAGTACACCTAAGGAAACATTAAAAAGCATTTAAAGAAAAGGAAATAATCCATGTCATGGGACCTTTAAAGAGGGGTGATTCATTTCTTTACCCACTGTATATCTAACATAATATAAATAGAAAGTATCCTCCAACATGATATGTATAATATAATATAATTGTAGATGGTTTGCAAACATAGAAATGACGAAGAAGTCTGGGTGGCGAGCAAGCACTCTTTATTGACCAAAATATAGCAAAATAAACTCCTTAGGCACACTGCCTCGTATAAACTCAAAACCAAAACAGTGCAAACACACCATCCGTGCTGCAACAGTCCTTTTTCTCTCCCAGGTCTGGGAGCCGCTTAAATCCCATCTCTCCGCCAATCACTGGAATTAGAGACAAGTGTTAGTTATGCAATTGACCGCCTTGCTTTAAAGCCCACCCACCCCCACACTTTAGCCCCAACTGGCCCACAATAACATACTATAATTGTTTCTCAACTGGTGGGTCGCAATCCAAAAGTGAGTCGCAAGACCATTCTGAGTGGGTCGTGGCATGTACAGTCAATGAAACAAGATCAACTAAACAAACGTAATTCTAAATGTTTTTTGATGTGAGACTTATTTTGAAAGACGTGTGTGAAAGCTGTTGACACTTCTGTTAGATGCAGTTTAAGTAAATGGAACCTGAGAAAAGTGATTCAGTATTTGTGTTCAGATGAGATGATGTCAGGCTTAATTTTAGTCTCATTATTTTATCATTATTTTCGTAACTTGTTTTGAAATAAAAGTCTCTCACCTCAGAAAAACAAACTATCCTGTCCTGTCAGATGTTATACTGTGCTTGTAGCGCACACTCTTCAATTGTACATGAAAATGCGGCTGCATGCTATATATCACTTCACTAAATCACAAAAGAAACTATGAGCATGCTACGTGTAAAATAAAAGTAACTTTGGATTTGGATGGGTTAAATGCAGAGCACGAATTCTAAGTATGGGTCACCATACTTGGCTGTATGTCACTTTCACTTTCACACAAAGTAGGTCGCATGTTGATGACCATAGGAAAATATGGGTCCTAAAGCCAAACAAGTTGAGAACCACTGTAATATTTTAAACCAGCTTTCTGTTAAACATTATATACTAAACTGTTCACTAATTATGTTAAAAGTTACCAACAAGATTTTGTATGGAGTTTGGCCATTAGAGGAATGAATAATTCATACAAAAAGGCATTCATCCTTTGTGGCAGACAATGCACGCCATTCCCTAGTGTTTGTTGAGATGTGCACTGATATCAGATTAGCCATTCAGATCAATAGTACTGCACTGCCAGGAGAGAGGGAATCACTCCTAACACATTTCCACTGACATCACCACCAATGGGATTGCAGAACACATTTTAGGGCTGGGAGTATGCAGCAGTATTAAGGACAGTCATATCCACTGAAATATCAGCATCCTGCATATTTAGGCAGGGTGTGTCTGTGCCAGTCCACCACAGAAAATACATATTTCAAGAGGCTTTTCCTAAAGATTAGCACTTATCACAGCCGTTAGGGCGTGGTTAGTTTCCATAGCTAGATTACTAATGAAAAAGGTAGGGTTGATGGAGAGAAAAGAGCGAATGAGGCCACACTTGTGCTTAAAATAGTACATATGAGCAGCCAGGAGTGGTAAGTATACCAGTTATGTCCTGAATCTCTCTCTTCTACAAATTACAGGCATTCGAGAGCCCACAGAACATTCTCAAAATCTTATCGACAGCTAAAAGTGACAAACTTCCTCTCTCACTTAACATATTTGGCCATGATCTTTATCTCTTGGGCACTCAAACAAGAGGTCTGTAAGCTGGTAAACTAATAACTAGATCCATCTGTGACACAAAGCTCAAATGTCTCTTCTGGCTTCTGGTTAATCTGAGCCTAGACCTCTCACAGGGCCTCGATGCACAGTGGCCCTAATGAGAAGCATCAATCAACCCTGGCAGCGACATTTACTTACCTGTCATCTGCATGAGAGGTGGTCTTCATGCCGTGTGCGATATTCCTACGAGTGTCCAACATTCTGAATCCATGAGCCCACCTCTAATTGGAGAACACGGAGTGATAACAGGGAAATCAAGGCAGGCGGTTGAACTTCTTAATATTTTTCACCTGGGTTTGTTTCAGCAGGCAGCAGAGCATTCTAAATAAACAGCAAAACCTCTTCTCGCCGCTGGAGTTAGCAAGTAACAGAATGAGATCCGTCTCAGTGGGGCATGTAAATCTGAGCTCTCTTAACCCTCACAGCACTGATGAGGAAGAAATCCCAGCTCAGTGTACTGACATATGGGAAGACACAGAAATGAATGGAAAGGAATAGGAGAGGAACAGGTGTCGTGTTACGCATTTTAATGGAATAGTGACTAATGTAAAATGATTTAATCGTATTAATTGTATGCTTATTGCTGATAATGACTAATCTAAAAAAAAAAAAAAAAAAAAAACTTAATCCATAACAGCACTTAACCGCAAGCTTCATATTCCAATGAATGATTCAG
>NW_020525261.1:0-52572 GCF_003368295.1 Carassius auratus
TTTCATATGTGTCTGCATGGTATATTAGGATGATATTGATGTGATGACAGAGCAGAAATGTAACAGGTTTGATAAGCGAGAGTGTCAGAACAGGGTCACATTAGGGCTTTGTCAGTCAGCGCCTTCCAGTTTATTGGCCTCATTCTTTCAAAACAATTATTTCAATATATCCGAAGAACAAGCTTTTCTTCCTCCATTCACTCGCAGCCTTGTTAAGTCCATCCTGACCCCTCTCTCTCTCCACTTCTCTTTCAGATTAAGGTCACTTGGACAGTAACATAGAATTAATGATTTAAACATTCATAAAGCCTCGGTTAAATTTAATTGAAATACACCTTTTCTCAAACTATTTTGAGTAAGTAGTACAAATCTGATTTACAGGACAGAATGAATTTAGCTTTGCATAAATGAATTGCTGGAATGATTACTGAATTACATTAAATTGCAAGGAGGAGATGCTTTACATTACAATGTGTTGTTTGCAGTTCTGGGAGGTGATCAGTGATGAACATGGGATCGACCCAACAGGAACCTACCATGGAGATAGTGACCTGCAGCTGGACAGAATCAGCGTCTACTATAATGAAGCTACAGGTACTTTGAGACACACATATAAGAAAAGATTGGAAAGATGTCCCTTTAAGAACAGTGAGCATATACTGCTAAATTGGAACACTAGAGATGCTTTTAGCACATACAGGATGATGATACATCAACTATTATTAAAGTCAACAAGAAATCAAAAGTTTGTATTATTTAATGGGATGCTGCAATGTTTATCATAAATTATTTATATATGAACATCATAAAAATAAAATTGCACTGTAATCTTTATTCAGAAACACTGCTTCCCCCTCCCCCACGACATCTCTTTATTTTTGTAAAATATGTTATCCTTTTAAAGTAATGGTTTTGAAAAAGTTGTCATTAATATATTATGTCAATAATACATAATAGACATTGAATGTTCCATGAAAATGTATGCATGTTGACTATTTAGTTATAGAACAGAATATAGTTATATTTAATAATTAATTAAATTATTAAATATTAACTCTGTGGATATTTTGGAACACCAGCAGCAACATTCCACTGAGGATGTTTTAGTTCAATAATAAAAAAAAAAACAATAGATTTGGCTCTACATATCTAAATACTGTATGGCTGTTATTAAGTCAACACTAAAGCATAACTATTAAAAAAATGTGTTGAGATGAGACTTGGTGACTAGAGGTCAAGAGAAAAGTGAAACATGCAGAGGACATCTTACCCATATTACTGTACTTTTTTTTTTCAAAGCCTTAAACCTGCATGCAGGTATTAAAATACCTTCTTTATATATTTAATTTCTTACATGTACTGAGTTGGTCTGCTTCTTTCCCTTGTCCCTGTCTCTCTCTCTCGTGGAGGAGGTAAATATGTGCCAAGAGCTATTCTAGTTGATCTGGAGCCTGGCACCATGGACTCTGTGCGTTCAGGACCCTTCGGACAGATCTTCAGACCTGACAACTTTGTATTTGGTGAGTGACCTAGAACATTCCTGCATCTCACTCAATCCTATTCCATTATCATTTATAGCACAATTGTTTATACACTTATTTATTTGCCAATTTGTAAAAAATTTTTTTTTTTGTCTGTGTGTTGTTGCCTCTGTGTACTGGAAGCTTATGTCACTAAAACAAATTCCTTGTATGCGTAAGCATACTTGGCAATAAAGCTCTTTCTGATTCTGATTCTTCTGACTTGCAAAAAAGGAATATGTAAAAAATACACAAAATATGTTAAACGTATCACATTATAGCTATAAATGCCTCATCTTGCACAGTCTGAAGTGTGTGCTTCCTCCTTGTGACCTTACAGGACAGAGCGGCGCTGGTAACAACTGGGCCAAGGGCCACTACACAGAAGGGGCGGAGCTTGTAGATTCTGTTCTGGATGTGGTCCGTAAGGAGTCTGAGAGCTGCGACTGCCTGCAGGGCTTCCAGCTCACTCACTCCCTGGGCGGTGGTACCGGGTCTGGAATGGGTACCCTGCTGATCAGCAAAATCCGTGAAGAGTACCCAGACCGCATCATGAACACCTTCAGCGTGGTGCCTTCCCCAAAAGTCTCTGACACCGTAGTGGAGCCTTACAATGCTACACTGTCTGTCCATCAGCTGGTGGAGAACACAGACGAAACCTACTGCATAGACAATGAAGCCTTATACGATATCTGCTTCCGCACCCTCAAGCTCACCACTCCCACATACGGCGACCTCAACCATCTGGTCTCGGCCACCATGAGTGGCGTCACCACCTGCCTGCGCTTCCCCGGCCAGCTAAATGCTGACCTCCGCAAATTAGCGGTTAACATGGTGCCCTTCCCCCGCCTGCACTTTTTCATGCCCGGTTTCGCCCCTCTAACCAGCCGAGGCAGCCAGCAATACCGCGCCCTCACCGTGCCTGAGCTCACACAGCAAGTGTTCGACGCCAAGAACATGATGGCGGCTTGCGATCCAAGACACGGACGCTACCTGACCGTCGCCGCCGTGTTCCGTGGCCGCATGTCTATGAAGGAAGTCGACGAGCAGATGCTGAACGTCCAGAACAAGAATAGCAGCTACTTCGTGGAGTGGATCCCTAACAACGTCAAAACTGCCGTCTGTGACATTCCGCCTAGAGGTCTCAAAATGGCAGTAACCTTCATCGGCAACAGCACTGCTATCCAAGAACTGTTCAAGCGTATCTCCGAGCAGTTCACAGCCATGTTTAGGCGCAAGGCTTTCCTCCACTGGTACACAGGAGAAGGGATGGACGAGATGGAGTTTACCGAGGCAGAGAGCAACATGAATGATCTGGTGTCTGAGTACCAACAGTACCAGGACGCCACCGCCGAGGAGGAGGGCGAGTTTGACGAAGAGGCTGAGGATGATGCTTAAGGAGGAAAGGTGTTTGGGGAGGTGGTAGTGTGTCCAAGTTTGAGTAACATGTAGCAAAACGTATATGGAACAATTTTAGTGTCTCAAACAAAATAGAAATTAGCAACTATGACAAACGGGGCCAAAATAACCAGAGGAAGGCAGAAAGAATGTTCTTAAAACACGGAATGGGTGGATACAGCGTTACGATTATAATCAATCACTTTTTGTGTATTTCTTACCGTTCTGATGGTCAGTTCCTCTCTGTAGAGAACAGGGAAGAATAAAGAGCAAATATCCAATGGAATAAAAGTTACAAATGGAAAATGTCCCACAAAAAACTCAAACAAAATGATTATTATAGTTTTAATGTTTGCCTTTTGTTATTATTGCACTAGAACGAGGAACTCTGTGAGATAATGGCACTTCACAATGTGACCTCAGCAGGTCTAATTGCAGTATTTATAGAAGGTTTAGAAAAGTTGTTGTGTGAAAGATGAAGGAAAAGAAAAGTACTGTAAGAAAGACAAGATTCAGAATAACAAGGGTAACTGAATCTTAACCTCGCTTGGGGCGCCAACCAACGTCTACAGGAGGATGAAGTATGATTAACGACATGGACAAAATGGGAAAGTATTTTAGATTTTGCAGATGGAAAGATGAAAGTTGAATGGATTTGAATGGATTGTTGGTGCGCAAAGTTTTAATTCATGGACTCTCATATATGTGTATATGTTCTCAGCCCCGTACTTTTAAGTGTTACTGCATACTCTTACACATACATACTTTAAATGTTTTTATGTTCCTTGATTGTCCTATGGAAAAAAAAACTGAGCCTCTGGGAAGAAAACCAAAATAAAAAATGAAAACAATGTTTCATTTTGAGTGTTTTGTTGCTTCATTACAGCATATACATAACTAAAGAAGCTCAGGGTCATACCCACAAAAAAGTCCACTTTAGGTTTGCCACTTTCAAAACTATGCCTTAATGAAAAGCATTTAACGCATAATATGGTAAAGAATATAATATAGTCATAAAGTGGAAGTACAATATACATGGGGGGGGGGGGGGTGTAATGGAAAACAAAGATTTAATTGTATTATAATCACCATTAACGTTAACTGTTTATATTATGTTACTGTCTACTTCTCACACATCAGGAAGCAGGTAAGTGAAGATAGGTTTATGGTTATAGTTATGGGATTTGGGCAGACGCTTTGTGACATACAAATAAAACGTTTTATTAATCCTGTCGGCATTAGTTGAGAATAGGTCTTCCCACGCTGCTTGATCCACGCCCGGCATTTCTCCCCTTGGGTTTTAGGTTTCGGGACCCCATCCACACACTTAGGGTACCAGGTATCAGATTTGCACAACGCTTCGGCATGTTTCCCCTCGCTCGAAAGTTTGCCAGACCTCCTGCACCTAGTTACGGTTGCTTAGCCACACGATTAGCTTGTGGGGGTTTTCGGGCGTGGCTTAGCGAAGGATCAATTCCTAAAGGTTAAAAAACACTTTCAAACACGCCTCCTCTGCAGAAAGAGCGGAAAATTTGGGGCAAAGCCCTACGCCCATCATATTTGATGTCTGTGCCTACGCCTGCTGTTTCTCAGATGACCAATCAATCCGCAGTGGACGCATTATCAGCCAATCAGTGCAGATTCAGTTTCTGATTGACAGCTTGACCAGCGAACCAGTAGTGTTGGTTTTAAGGGCGGGTTTTAGTGTTTAAGAAATGGTTTCCACGTTTTCTGCACGATAAGGTAGGCGCACATCTTGTATTTCCTTAATAAAATGAAGTAGATTGCGTACGATATATCAGTACAAACGTAAAAAAAATTTCCTTTGCATTTTGGTGGGAAGCATTATTTCTGATTAAGCTGTCAGTGTGGCAATGATTCGATTACGAGATGATTAGAAAGTCTTAGCAATGCCCTTATATCAGACAAAATGTGTTAAAGTAAACTTTGTCACACATGCATCACCATTCATCAGAGAATGTTGATGATACTATTGTATAATATGTTTCTTATGTGCATAGAGCTAAAAACTTATCTTATTTATCTTGTATTCACGATAACCTTATTTGTGTTGTAACAACACTTTTGATTCTTCAGCTAGAGAGGAGGATGGATGCCACTCAGCAGATTGACGATCCCTTCTCTGAAGAAGAAGAAGAACAGGAAGAGGAGGAGAAGGAAGGACCAGAAAGAGAACAGCTAGCAACATTAAAGGTGTTCAAAAACAACCACATACCAGAGGCAGGTGAGTGTTCCTTGTATATGAACTAATATTTAAAACTAATATTACTTGTGTGTTATTGAAATCATGACATTTTTTCTCTTTTTCTCTCTACAGAATTCCCTCTCTACATCGGAGAGAATGTCATCGGTCGTAATCCTGCTCTCTGTTCTGTTCTGCTTCCGGCCCAATCTGTATCCAGTCGGCATGCTGTCCTCTCCATCTCAGTGTTCTGCTCTAGGAAAGACCGTTTTGGTAACGGTGATGACATAGAAGCACTTTTATGGGACATGGGCAGTTTGAATGGAACCAGAAAAGGCAGATTCAAACTAACGCCTCAGGTACGATATGCTTTGACCGATGGAGAAAGTGTGGTGTTCGCTGATGTGCCATGTCAGTACATTGGCTTAAACATCTCAAAGAAAGATACATGCATAACTCCAGAAAATGGAGGAGTGTCCAAAAAGGAGAAAAATTCAAGTTCGGCACTATCAAGCAGTGACTCGGAGTCAGAGTTGAGTAAAGGCGTGCGGAAAAGGTTAAATGTGAAAGAGAGGAGCGTTCTGCCTCCTGTGCCTTTATGGAGCCCTGAGGATGAACAACCCAAAACGAGTTCACCACAGCCAGCTCACAAACATCCTGAGATCACCCTGGTGCCTGAATCTGAATCAGATGGAGAGAATGCCACGGATGAGAGGAAAGATTTTGGTAGGTAAATTGACAAAGAATATTACTGAATAGGTTTTAATAACAATATTTTCATGCTTGCTTTCTTTTTTCTTTATTACTATAGTTTCAGACTCGGCGTCGTCTTCTCATCTGTGTAGTTCCACTAATTCATCATTTCTGACCCCTGCAAAAAAGTCATTCCAGAGAGGTAAGTTAAATGCTTCATGAATGTTTTTTTAATGTTCCCTTCTAATTTTCCATGAGCTAGTCAAAATTGTATGTGTTATATAATGTTGAAGATTTACTACATAATACAACTGATATAACTCCATTGAAATTAGATTTTGTTTGAATATATGTCAAGGGATAGAACACCAAATGTGAAATTCTGTCATTGTTTACTCACCCTCAAACTTCTATGACTTAATTTTTTCTGTGAAACACAAAAGAAGATGTTTGTTTGTCAGTTGTTTTTGTCTATATTATAAAGGTCAATAATAAAAAAATGCCCATAAAATGTGATACTGATTGCCAAATTAATAGACAATCAGTTTTGTAATATTTTTATGCGGATCACTCCTAGTCCCCTAGGCCTATTTAAAATGTATAGCCATTATTAAAGGAAACGCTCAATGTGATAAAGCATAAATGGCTTAATGTTAGTATGAAAGTTCAAGGCATGCTTGCTGTTGCATGGCTAAAGGTGCAGTCACATTTACTATTGTTCAGTGAAATTACACTGGCAAAATCCAGTCATTTCAGTAGAAATGCATGCAATTGGAAATTTTGTGTTGGGGTGAAAGTTTTCACACAGATTTTGCATTTTGTTAAGTCGGTCACAGGAATTCACCATATAGACCCACAGAAAGCTGTGTGGTTTAAAGGTGACTTCTGTGTAAACTGTGTTTCATATATTGTTAAAACTATTAACTGTACACCTTTTTGCCCATGTGTGATCCCACCTTAATGCTATAAACTGTGCAATACATTTATGGATCTCAATATATTGTCTCCCAATAAATCAGCTTCACCATTTTTTTTTTTCTTATCAGTGAGGATGAAAGTTCTATCACTCCATCTTCAGCCTCCATAGACCGGTTCAGACTGCAAAACCCAGATGAGCCCAGTTCAAATTCATTTAAGCCTGGCCCTCTTGTCCTAAATCTGGACTGTGACGTTAATTTGGAAGAAAACGACATGGAGAAAATCAAGCCTGAACCAGAGGCTCACCCTGACTTAGCTCCTAAGGTGGAACCAGTATCTTCAGCTGAATTTCATATGGACAGTGATATTGATGTTGAGGAAGAGGAACTTGAGGGAAGTAAGACTGAACCAGAGGCTCAAGAAGCAGTAACTCTAGAGAAATCTGTATCTTCAGTTGGGCTTCATATGGACAGTGATACTGATGTTGAGGAAGATGAGGAAAAGAAAAGCAAGATTGAACCACAGGTTAACACTGAAGAAGCTCCAAATGTAAAGTCAGATCTTCATATGGACAGCAATACTGATGTTGAGGAGAATAAGGCTTATGTAACGGAAAACGTCTCCAAAAAGGAAGCAGTTACTGAAAGTCCTCCATCAGCACCACAATATACAGACTTCCACTTGGACAGTGACACTGATGTTGAAGACGATAATCCCATGAAGGTTTCCATTGCAACAGAGGTTTTACATCCTGTTGGAGAGGGAAGTGATGTCAGACCTACATCAACTCCAGCGACAGAGTTGCACATGGACCGTGACACAGATGTAGATGAAGAGAATGAGGACAAAGAAAAGGTGAAGGCAAAAGACCTTCTGTCTAACAGTGAAACTGATGATGAGGATCCTTTTAAACCTTTACCAGACAAAGCTGTGAAGCCTGCATGGAGTCCGAAATTTTCTGTAGAGCAATCAGAAAAGAGAACCCATACAATACAAGACCATTATTCTCATGCAAAGACTAATCTTGAGGAACCGACCCAAGCTTTTGGCCATTTAGACGAAGACTGGGACTTGCTTCCCACACAAGCATATGGTAACCATCCCACTCACTTTCTTCTGAATCTCATTATTTTTTAATTATAAAATTCATTCATGTAGTCAATACAGTACATTAAATTCCTAAAACTTTTTATTTTCCCTATGACAGGGGTTTTCAGGCCTGGTTGCCAGAGGATGTTAGAGGGGCATAATACGTAGAAAAAAAAAAAAAAAAAAAAAGGTTACAGTGTAAACAACATATGTTGATTTAAGTATGAAAATTTTTTTTTTTTTTTTGTCCAGTAGTACTTCATATGTCCAATTTTACATATTTGTTCCTAAGACTTAAAACAATTATAAAAATGATCTTGCAATTATAGACTTCAAATATCTGCTTTTACATCCTCCATATAGTTGCCTTGTTGACTTACATAGTAGCTGTTTCACTGTAGATTCATATTCATTTTCTGGCAATCAATATTATGCCACAAATGCTGTGCGCTGAGTTTCATGTATACTGAACCCATAAAACTCCTTTAAACTAAAATTGTAGGTATTGTGGTGTATGTCACATTTAGGAACTGCTGGAGCCAGTGCTAGGCTCAAGCCAAAACAGCTTGATCTTGAGGCTACACAAGCATATGGAACAGAGACAGACATGGAGGAAGAGCAGGAGCCTCTCGACCATACCCAACCATACTCCAACCTCTCAACTGCTGAAACTCAACTCATACATGTAGCAAAGCCTGATGACGAGGAGGAGGAAGATATAGACACCGAAAATGACTCTCACCTTTCCACATCTGACACTTTGATCATAGCCAGCACCCCAAAAAGAGAGGAGCAGACGCAGCAATTTTCTCTCTTCACAGCCCAAACACAACTTATCTGGGAGGCAGAAGACAGAGAGGTTTATCAGAGTGAGCCCACCCAGCTCATGACCGACACCATCGATGAAACGCAGGAGAGTGAGGAGATCATGAAGCAAGGTAAGAGAACCCGTGGTGGAGGAACGGCACACAAAGGTAAAAACACCAGCTCTTCTCTTATAATTGCTGAAACTCAGCCCATGTGTGAGGAAGAAGAGGCAACAAATGCAGATCTGAATGGGGATGGCTTTCAGAAACCGAGTACAAGACAGCATTCTGAGAAATATGATTCTGCATATCTTGCTGAAACCAACTTCAGCTCCCGTCTCACTATTGCTGAAACGCAACCAATGTGTGATGATGGAGAAGCACCAGATCAGGACAATATGGTGAGCAGTACTCGTATGGAAATCGCTGAAACACAGCCAATGTTTGAGGTAGATGAAGCACCAGAGGATGATCAGAACAATGAGGTCAACAGAAGACAAAGCGAAGGTGAGTCCATACCTCATATTGAAAAAGCCTCTGCCTCCAGTCGTGACATCCCTGAAACACAGTCTGTTGGTGAAGATGATGAGGGGCAAGAGAAAGAGCTCAGCAGCAAGACGTCTAGCAGAAGATCACGCAGGTGTAGACCAAAGAAAAAGAAGGAAGTCTCACAACCTGCTGAGGATGTTCCCGATCACACTATAACAGAAACGCAACCAATGTATGAGGAAAAACTAATTGAGGATCTGAAAAGTGAGCTCCGTTCACTGAGTAAAAGACAACAACCACATGAATTGAAATCACCAGAACTTTCTGAAACTGACTTCAAAGCATGTGTCACTGTTGCTGAAACACAACCTATGTGTGAAGAAGAGGCAGCTAGTGAAGATCGGAATCATGCACTTGGCACCAGGCAGATAGATGAAGACCGATCCACAGAACTCCCAATACCCTCGAGCTCCCATGTCAGTATATCTGAAATACAGCCTATGCATGAGGAAGATGATGGACAGGAAAAAGACCTCAGCAAGAAGATGACAAGCATAAGTTCACGCAGGGGAAGACCAAAGAAAGACAAAAAGGTAACACAAACTGCTGAGGGTGCTATTCATCAGAATATCACAGAAACCCAACCACTTCCTGAAGAAGTAATTGAAAAGGATGAAACTCTGAACAGCGGAGTGAAATCCAGGAGATCCTGCAGAGGAAGGCCGATAAAAAAGGACAGCATTCCACAACCTGCTGAAGCTGCTGTTAGCTCCCTTTCCATTAACACAGAAACTCAGCCTGTTCATGAGGACAGAACTGAAAGGGATGAAGATCTGAGTGGTATCAGATCCAAAAGACCCCGCAGAGGAAGACAAAAAGATGAAGATGAACCTGCACAGTCTGCTGAACCTAACTCTGATCTCAGTGTTGTTGGAACACAGCCCATGGTTGAGGAGAATGCTCAAGAAGAACCTAGTGGCAGAAGACAGAGGAAAGACAAGGCAGAGGTGCAGAACGATCACACACAAGAAAAACTTATTGGCAGAAGTAGCAGAAGACAGAGGAAAGACAAGACAGAGGTGGAGGTGGAGAGTGAGACAACTGCATCTAGTAAAGCCCAAGGTAAAACTATAAAAGGGCTGGAAGGAAAAAGAAAGAGGGGGAAAGCATTGTCTGAGGATGAGGAAGAAAGTGAAGTGGACAAAAACACAAGGAGAGGAACCAGACGGACAGGCATAAAACTGAAGTGTAATGAAAAGGAAGAAGAGGAAAGATTGGTGGAGAGGGATGCCCAAGAAGTGAGAGAGAAGATGGATAAAGAGCTCCAAGAACGACAAAAGACAGAAAGGGAAGAAAATGAAAGACTGGAGTGTGAGAGAAAGAAACGAGAAGAATGTGAACAAAGGGAGCGGGCTGAAACTGAAATGAGACAAAAACTAGAACGAGAGCAGAAGGAATTAGAGGAAAAAGAAACACTGAAAAGGGAAGAAGAGGAAAAAGTGAAAAAAGAAATTGAGAGAATTCAGAGGGAAAAATATATTTTAGAAAAAGAAGATAAAGAGAGGTTGGGGAGGGAGAAGAGAGAACTAGAAGAGCAAAGACGAAAAGAAGAAGAGGAAAGAATTCAAAAGGAGAAGGAACAAATAGAGAGGGAAAGATTAGAGGCAGAAAGAGAAAGACGTGAAAATGAGGGACTTCAGATGAGAGCAAGAGAACAAAAAAAGACAAAGGATAGATACCATCAGAAAGAACAGAAGAATGATCGACTGGATGCGGCAGAACCAGAAGCTCCTCTAGTTCCTCCGGCCAGACAAACACGCCGCTGCTCAAGCTCTTCTATGAACTCTGATCAGTCTGCATCCTCACAATGGGAGGCGTCCAGTCAGAGGGGACGAGGGCGGGGCAGGGGGCGAGGCCGAGGGAAGCAGACAACTGATGAGCAACCCGTTAGTGTTAGACAGTCTGGCAGGAGAGGACCAGCTAGTGCAGTTGAAGACACAGAGCAGAACTCCAGTTTAACAACCCGTTCCCGTTCCCGCTCCAGTTCTAGAAGTTCTGAAAGATCTGCTCATAGTATCGGACCTTCGAATCAAGGGACCAGAGGAAGAGGCAGAGGCAGGAAGAGTACGAAACTACCGGAACCAGAAGTTGTTCCCCAACCTAAAACTTCTGGAAAAGGCAGGGGAAGAGGAGGAAGGCATTCTGGTGCGCAGAATGTAAATGTTGGAATGGACAATGAGCATGAACAAGATGTTCAGGTGGTGGAAGACAGCACTGCTGTGTCCCAAACCAACAGCAGAGGTCGTAAGAGAGCAGCAAACAATAGCGTATCCCCAGAAGAGGCTCCTTCACCCACACCCAAGACTTCAAGGCGCTCTGTATCTATTCGGGCACACAAGGTCACACACACCCTCAAATACAGACATTTACTCACAGGTTATATCACTGTGTGGATAACACCGATCTGTCATCTTCTATTTTAGGTGTTATTCACTGGGGTGACAGATCAGGACGGAGAAAGAGTCGTCTCCCGATTAGGTGGAAGTCTGGCTAGTGGAGTGAACGACATGACTCACCTGGTGACTGATAAAGCGAGGCGTACTGTTAAGTTTTTGTGTGCTGTTGCCAGAGGGGTGCCAATTGTGACTCCTGATTGGCTAAAAAAGGTGAGGGAGTGCATAGGAATGTTCCTGGTTCAAGCCAAACCTAAATTCCAGAATCCATATCTGACTTTATTCCTATAATATACTTGTTTGTCCAATAATGAATGTCAAGTGTGTTCTTTATTAAACTAATTTTTTTTAAGTGAAATGAATTTTATTATAATATAAATATTATAGCTCTGGGAATGGTTTCTAGCAATATTGCTAATTTGTTTATATATGTATATGTTGGAGAAACTGTTTAAGGGTTTCTATCTGTGGAAATAGTGCAAAATAGAGATTTATTTTTAAATAAATTAAGCATGAAAACATCCTCTCATTGCAACATTTCTCTCTCAGTGTGGAAAAGCTGGCCATTTCCTTTCTACTGATGAATATATATTGAAAGATGTCGAGCAGGAGAAAAAGTTTAGTTTCTGCCTACTGAAGTCAATGCACACTGCTCAAACTCAACCTCTTTTAAAGGTATTAGTCCCTCACAAGTTCATTATTGCATCAAGCCCAAATGTACTATCCACATCATGCATTTTCTCCCCTAATTTTGCTTTTGTAGGGTTATGAGATTCACGTAACCCCTTCTGTAATGCCAGAACCATCTCAAATGAAAGAAATTATCACCTGCTGTGGAGCACGCTTCCTCCCCAAAATGCCGTCTGCTCACAAGGTACCCAGAACCAATGCATATATTCTCCTATTTTAATGCACATATTACATATTCTCATATTTTATTGTGATTTCTCCCTCTGTCTATTAAGGAGCACACTGTGGTGGTCTCATGTGAGCAGGACAGGGTGCTTTGTGATAAGGCAGTGAGTATGTCATTGCCCGTGGTCAGCACAGAGTTCCTATTGACTGGCATTCTGCAGCAGAGAGTTGACCTGCAGGCCTATTCTCTCACTTCCTCTCTCAACACCTCCAATCAGCCTACAGCCCCCAAGACTGCTGCCAGGGGACCTAGGAAGTAATGACAATGACATAGGAAAGGACTTATGTGTAATACATTTCCGCCAGTCTATGACAGAATCTAATACATGTATGTTTAAGATCAGATTGCTTAAGATGAATATGTGACGCTTATTTCAGTTTTATGAAAACAGTAAAGAGTTAGATGAGATGCTGCTGCACTTGTAACCACACATCCACTGATTCCTGTGAATATGAGGGCTGGAGAGAGTGTGAGGTGGATGTCAATGAATGATGAGTGTTAGTGAAAGGAGAATGAGCTCCTCTCATTTTTTACGCATTACTTCAATAAACTCTATCAGAGCCTAAAATTAAGCAATATTTTGTGTTTTTGCCCTTTGATGTTCAAAAAACGGCATAAATAGAAAACAAAAATGCATATAAAAACGACAAAAAAGTCTAGTGCACGTTTGTATTCAGGACGTTGGTCTCAGTGCTGAATCGATCTGAAGAACACCTTAAAGACCTTCACGTCGGTTCTGCAAAGGTTGGCTGAGTGAGTTCGGATCCACTGACACGCCCATAAGGGCTTGAGGCGCCGGGCTTTACCGACCGCACTTGAGACGCTGCAAGATACCGGACGGATTCCTAAGGTGCATCTTAGTCCTTAAGTGATTTTTGAGGTAGAAAGGAACGAAAAACGTACATTTCAGTCTATTATAGATAATCAGCTGAGGAGGATTTTGCAGGTGAGCGGAGAACACGGTAAGGTTGAATGTCAATTTTGCGGCAGAGATATTATAAATGGCAGGGGCGATTCTAGGATTTTTTCAACTGGGGGGCACAAGAGGGGCCACAATTAATACAGAGGGGCCAATCTTGTGTTGTTTGAACTGTATATCCAAATCATTTCAAGAGTTCAGTAACCTTTAAAATCAGTAATAAACAGTGATACCCTATTATATTTTAATAGCAGGTATTCACTGCTCTAAATTAAAAAAAAAATCAAATACAATTTGTATTAACTTTTCACTTTACAAAAGTGAAAGAAAAACTGTAATAAATAAAATAATCCAATGTAGGAATAGTGTACAACTCACAAATAATAATAATATAATTTATTTATAATAGCCTTATATAATATATATATAATAGCCTTATTTATATAAATGCAGAATAACATTAATAATTCATAGAAATAAATACACAATTAATTAATTAATATAACTAATATAAATTTAATATAATTTCATTATATGTTTTTGTTTATTATCCACATCCCATTCAATTTGCATAGCAGCAGTTGCAGTAAATTTGCATTGATGAATAAACAAAATCAACTTATGTCAAGGCTAATTAATCTTGAGCATATTGATTTAAAAATATCATATATCCATACTTTGTTGGAAAGCTACTTGTTCAAAAAGGTAGCTTTAATTTAACATGTAAAATATGTGGATCCTATAAAACAGTTTAGAATAGCTTAATTAGTCCAGTGTTATTTTAGTATTAGTTATTTATTTTGCTATTTAATCATGCATTAAATAATTATGTATGATTTTTTTGAGAATGTTTCTGGGTGTCATCAAATGACGTTTTGTCAATAACTTCTGTGAAGGGAGGGAGAGAGAGCTAGAGAGAGAGCTTTCCATGGTGCAGGCAGCAATCGCGGAGCACCATGGTGATTTAGAACGGCAACTGAATTTATTAGGAATCTACAGACGCAAATAGACTAAAGGTGTAGAAAAATAAAGACCTATATGTGTATTTTGGACTTTTTTTCACCACAAGTCTGAAAGAAGACATTTTACTGAAGACAAACAGCCCCAAATCTCAAAATTGACCAGTAAAAAAAACGATGTTTTTGCATGTGTCTCACCCATTATAGACCCATATAGAAAAAAAGTCTCAAGTGTGGAGCGTTAGATAAAAATTACACGATTTGTTTTGTCACCTCACTTGAATGAAAAAAGTCGCTAATCGACTGCATGATTCAATAATGACTTTATTAGAATTGCTATTATAGTTTTTTTTTTAAAAACCATTGCTTTAAATTGCGTTGTTGCCTATATCGGAGCGTTCGGCCGAAAAAAAAAGTAAATCGTAACGCAGTAAACCCCTTTTACATTCAGCATCAGAGGAGCATAGTAAATATAATGATTAGCATCTTGGTCTGCTCTAGGAGATAACATCGTCATCGAACCTGGTCTGTCTAACACCGAAAGACGTTAACGTTAGTACCAAACACTTCTTGCACTGCAACAACTCGCTAATTGAAAAACATAAGCTATTTAAAATAGGTGCTTTTTTTTTCGTTGGAAAAGAGCAGCTCGCTATTCTTGGTCCTCGTTGAGAAGCATCGCGACGCAATCATGAGTTATTTACTAAACTGAAAGATTATAATTTGAATTTGTGAGTGACAGACAAGTAGAAGGGTGGGGGCACACTGGGGGGCCAATCAGTTTTCAGGAGGGGCCAGTGCCCCCATGGCCCCTCCCCTGGCTACGCCACTGATAAATGGGCAACTATGGCTTTGGCTCGCAGGAATTGAAGGGTTAAATTCTGCAGTTTCTGCTTCGTCTGGTACTTTTCCGATTGGATAAAGTTGCTGTTTGAACGCGACTAAAATAAGGTGTAATATGCTTATTTAGTGATGTAGACGAGCATTTAGGCTGGATGAAGAATAGATTTGCGCTCTTTTCTGCATAAGAAATGTTACCGAGATTAAATGACAAGAAAATTAAGGCGTGAAGAGCAAATATAATCAATGTTTATAGCTATAAGCTATAAATGTAATAATAACATTAATAATTTATATTTTTATTATTATTCTCAGGGAATTTATAGCTAATTTTGCCGGTGCTGCGGCTCAATTGGCGTATGAATTTGTCGTCCGTGCACCATAATAACCCATACATCTGTAGGCGATCTTTCTCAGCTTGTGACCGAGAGAAAATTTGTTTGACTGGCAAATAGTTTTATGATTGGGAGGAGAACAGATCATAACAGAAGCTTTGCGTCAGAAATCGAGGGGAGATGTGAGCGCGCGTAAGTCAAAGCTGCCGCCGCCCCGGCCGCTCATAACACATACGGACTGTGTCTCAAATCCCATCCAGATGCTTATCTACGCCATTTTCTCAACCGCAATGAAGCCCAGATAAGGTGCCTAGGTAGTCAGCTCACCAGGTTGTGAGGCATAGCCATGATCTCATCGCCTTTCATACATCAGACCCTTTTAACTACAGTAGCCTGTCGCCTTGAATTGATCTAATTCAAGGCTTTTAAATAGATTATGATCCAGGAGATAGAAATAAATCTGCATGATCTGGAAGTAATTTCTCTTTGGAGAAGACCTACTTCTAACATCAATTGCCACATATGAGTTTGCTACAGCACCTTTGCAAATATTGTGGTTGATTTCCCAGAGCTCCTATTCATCTTATTTTATTTCCCTGGTTTACACAGCCTGCTTATAGCATCATTTACCAATTTGTAATATTGCAGTTCATATATTTGCAGCAGGTTGTGTGGAGCTCCTATTCATCATTTGTATTGCATTTAGGAGAAGAGCATGTTATAGACTACAGTATGTTGCCCATGTTTAATGTATGCTGTGTCTTATAGGAGAGGAACTGTGGTTGCTGTAGGAGGTGTCATTCTAAGGGAAAGAGGAGTGAAAGCATGGACCAGATGGCACTTTGGCCATATGAAACTAATACTGACGCATTTACACATCAGCACATGTGTCTTATTGTCTAGAGAGATATAGGCACTATACTGTATACGTTCATTTGCTGTGTTTGTTTATTTATTTATTTTTTGGCAATAAAATGCTCATATGCAATAGCTAATTGTCCTGGAAGAAATCTGTTATGAAATCACTGAATGACCTAAATGCACGTCTGCTGTTCTGGATGCTTTTCTTGCTGTCTAATATGTGTGGCCTGGCAAAGGTTTTCTTAGGATTCTCATTGCAAGTGCCGGCTTCTTTCAGACTTTGAATTAATGTGTTTATCCTGATATTTCCACAATACAGATTACCATATATCATACCTATATTATCCTATCTATAATAAGATGTAAAATAATTATGATTTATGTATTATGATAAGTGTACGTTTAGCATTTATTATATTTGTGCTTCAAAAAACATTTTTTATATTGTCACAGAAAATCTTGAAATAGCTGGGTATTTCTCATCTCCATGTCAGTAAAAGTAATGGGAATCAATAAAATCTTTGACATGTCTGTAGTGAATATATTTTATGTTTTACTCAAATGTATAATAAGCATTATTAGTAGTATTTAGAATAGGAATCTGTTCATTCTAAAATACCTGACATACATACATATATATATATATATATATATATATATATATATATATATATATATATATATATTCCTTTTTTTCTTTTTTGTTATGAATTGTTATGAGAAGGCCCATATGAAATCTGCTCTAAAAAAGGAAAGTTCTGCATAATTGAAATGTCATCCAGTTTTAAACATCAGAGAGAGTTTTTGAAGAACAAACCGTGTTAATGGATAGATTCAGTCAGATTTCATTTTCTCTCACATTTTTAATAATCTTCAGTCATTAAATATTCTTCTGATAATTAAGATATTGATCCACGATGTAATATGCTTCCCATTCCATTTATACCAGTGGCCTCAAACTTACAGTATTGTTCAAAATAATAGCAGTACAATGTGACTAACCAGAATAATCAAGGTTTTTAGTATATTTTTTATTGCTACGTGGCAAACAAGTTACCAGTAGGTTCAGTAGATTGCCAGAAAACAAACAAGACCCAGCATTCATGATATGCACGCTCTTAAGGCTGTGCAATTGGGCAATTAGTTGAAAGGGGTGTGTTCAAAAAAATAGCAGTGTCTACCTTTGACTGTACAAACTCAAAACTATTTTGTACAAACATTTTTTTTTTCTGGGATTTAGCAATCCTGTGAATCACTAAAATAATATTTAGTTGTATGACCACAGTTTTTTAAAACTGCTTGACATCTGTGTGGCATGGAGTCAACCAACTTGTGGCACCTCTCAGCTGTTATTCCACTCCATGATTCTTTAACAACATTCCACAATTCATTCACATTTCTTGGTTTTGCTTCAGAAACAGCATTTTTGATATCACCCCACAAGTTCTCAATTGGATTAAGGTCTGGAGATTGGGCTGGCCACTCCATAACATTAATTTTGTTGGTTTGGAACCAAGACTTTGCCCGTTTACTAGTGTGTTTTGGGTCATTGTCTTGTTGAAACAACCATTTCAAGGGCATGTCCTCTTCAGCATAGGGCAACATGACCTCTTCAAGTATTTTAACATATGCAAACTGATCCATGATCCCTGGTATGCGATAAATAGGCCCAACACCATAGTAGGAGAAACATGCCCATATCATGATGCTTGCACCTCCATGCTTCACTGTCTTCACTGTGTACTGTGACTTGAATTCAGAGTTTGGGGGTCGTCTCACAAACTGCCTGTGGCCCTTGGACCCAAAAAGAACAATTTTACTCTCATCAGTCCACAAAATGTTCCTCCATTTCTCTTTAGGCCAGTTGATGTGTTCTTTGGCAAATTGTAACCTCTTCTGCACATGCCTTTTTTTTAACAGAGGGACTTTGCGGGGGATTCTTGAAAATAGATTAGCTTCACACAGACGTCTTCTAACTGTCACAGTACTTACAGGTAACTCCAGACTGTCTTTGATCATCCTGGAGGTGATCATTGGCTGAGCCTTTGCCATTCTGGTTATTCTTCTATCCATTTTGATGGTTGTCTTCCGTTTTCTTCCACGTCTCTCTGGTTTTGCTCTCCATTTTAAGGCATTGGAGATCATTTTAGCTGAACAGCCTATCATTTTTTGCACTTCTTTATAGGTTTTCCCCTCTCTAATCAACTTTTTAATCAAAGTACGCTGTTCTTCTGAACAATGTCTTGAACGACCCATTTTCCTCAGCTTTCAAATGCATGTTCAACAAGTGTTGGCTTCATCCTTAAATAGGGGCCACCTGATTCACACCTGTTTCTTCACAAAATTGATGACCTCAGTGATTGAATGCCACACTGCTATTTTTTTGAACACACCCCTTTCAACTAATTCAACTAATTGCCCAATTGCACAGCCTTAAGAGCGTGCATATCATGAATGCTGGGTCTCATTTGTTTTCTGAGAATCTACTGAACCTACTGGTAACTTGTTTGCCACGTAGCAATAAAAAATATACTAAAAACCTTGATTATTCTGGTTAGTCACATTGTACTGCTATTATTTTGAACAATACTGTAATTCCTGGAGGGCAGTGGTGGACAGTAACGGAGTAGCTTTACTCCGGAGTCCGTAATGTAACGTAGAAGGTAATGGAGCCCTTTATACATTGTCGTGTATCTTTAGAAATAAATAATGGACAAACGGAGTCTTTAAACGCCTCAGATGTAAAGTTATTCGCTGTCAAAGTGACGACAAATTGAATGGGAGTCAATGGGAATGCTAACGCAAGTGAAGTTCTGCTAAAAGATGGCAGCCCCCACCCGACTTCAAGTTCCGGTCGAGTTCCTTGCTCCCCTGTCGAAATTTTGGACTAATTGGATTAAACATTAAAATAGCACAGATTAAATACAATAAATCATGCACGTTCAAATTCCCTGCTGCCATAATGTTAACAGTTTTATTAAAATGCTACCATCCATGTCCTATGGGACGTCTGTTTTTATATTGTTTATCAACAGTAACGTCATATATATGTATATTGTTTGGATTAACTAGACGAGCAGACAGACATGAATGTTTATTCATAACCATACTGAAAATAAGTAAATATTGTTAGCTAATGCTAACTCGCTAGCTAACAAGCTTGCTGGTGCTAAGTTGAGGTATTTTTTCAACCACATATATATATATATATAGAGAGAGAGAGAGAGAGAGAGAGAGAGAGAGAGATTACATCTGGGGAGAAAAGAAAGGATGTGATGTTCAGAACATAGTTACTACAGTAATTATCAAAGTAGGAAGAGATGCACCCCATTTGGCCAGGGGTGTTTTTAAACCACAGACAAGGTTTGAGAGACGGAAAAAATCATTATGAAAATATAATGATATTTTCCTTAAAATGTTATTCCTAACTTCAGGCCTTATTTTCATGTCATATATAACTGTGATGTTCTGTAAAACAACAAACTTTAAAATACTTCTTACTAGTGAAAATCAGATGATCAACATAGTCCATCAACAACACAAATATATCTTGACTCCATATAGTGGTTATTTTGGAAAAAATCCCAGGTATTTTGAGCAAAAGGATTATAAAAGATATGTGCTAATATAAAATTAAATTAAGTAGCCTATATAAAATTGCAAACATCTATCTTTCAGTACTTTTTTACTTAAGTACATAAAAATTGAGTACTTTTGTACTTTCACTTGAAAATGGAGTACTTTTACTCTTACTGGAGACATATTTTATCATATGTATCTGTACTTTTACTCAAGTAGCCTACTTGATTTGTGTACTTCGTCCACCACTGCTGGAGGGCCACAGCTCTGCAGAGTTTAGCTCCAACCAGCTCCAAATCACACCTGCTTGGAAGTTTCTAGTAATCCTGAAGACCTTGATTAGCTGAATCAGATGTGTTTGATTAGGGTTGGAGCAAAACTGTGCAGAGCTGTGGCCCTCCAGGAATTGAGTTTGAGACCAATGATTTATACAGACAGCACTGTACCTAAAAGTTTAATTATTTATAATGAAATTTATTTCTGAGATCTCTTAACTGGGAATCTCAACAATAAAATAACCGAAAGCAGATTGCTGCTTGTTATTTATTACAAACCCCTCTGAGATACTAGATCAATGTTGAATATAAGCTATGCATAAGACAAACCAATAAACCCGCAATTACTGACACATTCGAGTAGCTCTTTAAAGAAGCTCATTTGACAACAGAGCCCATGGCTGACACATCACAGAGCCCAGAGCTGACACATCACACATAAAAGCTGGAAAATAGTTGTAGACGTCTGTCTAACATTGACATAAAGTAGATTATTTGACAGTCACAGCTCCACATCCAGGGACTCAATAGATCTGTGTCCATTTGCCAATATACCTCTCATTTTTTATCAATTGTTTTCATTATTTTTATTCCTAGCTGGAATGTGAGAAAACTTCAGCAACACACCAATGAAACTTACAATGTTAGTGCTTATCACTGAAATCTTCTCTCCATGTGTAAATGTATTCAGAGCCGATATGCAGAATCTAAGACTGCTCGTCTTAACTGTGCTGTTTTACTCAGGTAAGAAAGAATTCTTGCTAATCCGTTCAATGGTTGATCTGTCTGTATTATTATTAACACGACACAAGTGTTGTTTTTTGTGCTGAAATGTTAATGTCAGTGACATGCTAATAACTATTGTAGATCTTTAATTACAGCCCTGATGCACTATGCATCATCTCTAAGTGTTGTAATGTTCTCACAAATGGCAAGGCAGTATTGAATGTACCCGCTTACAGGGACTGCTAGTTGTATAATGAATATTTGACTCAAAAAGACTAGGGTTATTAAAAGCGCCATCTCTAATGGGTGTATATTAGCCATACTGCATTTTCTGAAACAAAGTGGGTATTTTTTTTATAATTTGTATATTGGAATATCAATCAAAAAATTAGAGTTGAAACTTGTAGTAATATTTCCAAATACATAAAAACAGTAAATTACTTAATTTGCTTTGAAAAGTTCAGAATATGTGCACTTTAACTCATGCCAAATGACATTTGTTCTCTAAATATGTTCTTTAAATCTTTGAAATATTCTAATAAACTTTTAAAATGTCTTTCCCTATGAATTATCATAAATTAAACATGTCAGACATTATGAAATGGTGTGTTATGAACAGTGGACAATTTTCACTAATTGATTCATAAATTCCTTTGTATGATAACTAATTGTCCAATCCAAAAAAAAATGTATATAAATGTAATAATAATGAATATTAAACATTTGCATAAAAGTTGAGTACATTGTCACTTCCTGGATGATTTGACTAGTCGATGTCACATTATGGTGCTAATGAATGTGTTTGTTAATATAAACATTGGTGCTTTTCTTTTTGACTTTTTAGCATTCTCTGCAACTCTCAAAGGTAAAACAAACACAATTCCCTATAAATATTTGTTTGTTTATTAATAAAAAAATAAACAGCTGCAACAATGTAAACAAGTAAAATCTAGCCCCTATAGCCTATTCATCTTTGTGTTTCTTGTAGCCCAAGAAAAGTCTCAGACTCTGTTTTTTGGGGAAGACTTCCACATCCTCGTGCCGGCAGATGGAGCTGATGTGACGTTCAGGTCTTCGGTTGTCCAAAGTCCTGAGAAGACTCTGATGAGTTCTGGGAAAGTGGTGGAGCTTCGTGCCAAACTCAACTCTGCTTCGAGGCACCTGATCTTGGAGAATGTTGGAGAAAATGATGAAGGAGTCTATACCATCACATCTCCCCAAAATCCAGAGAATGTTACACGCATCACACTCTATGTTAGAGGTACTGCATAATTAAGCATTTGTACACTAAATTGGATATCCACACATACACACTAGAATAGCTCTGAGTGACTTTCATTATCATAGGAAGTCATGTTGTGAACAGTAAGGGAGGTTTAATGGCCTGCTGCAGTAATTGTAGCTCTGTCAAGCCACACTGGTTGCCTTCCATTCTTCTCTACCTAAAGATCCTTCTTTCTCTTCTTTACCCAGCTATCTATTTCTCCTATTATCATCTGTAGTGGCTGGCACCTTTTATTAATGGTATTATTTAATGTGGCCTTTTTTCTTTCAACAATTTGACAAGGAAAGGAAGTACTTAGGAAGGTGAAACTGACATGATAATGTACAGTATTTATAGCTGTTGTATTTTCTGTTTACTTTCTATGGGGTTTGGAGTCATGCAACATGTATTTTCTTCTAATAAACATTCAAATTAAACAGATAAAATTGATGAAATAAAAAATAGTATAGCAAATAAAATGTTGGTTTGTAGTTATTGCTAAATTTATATGATGTATAATTCTTTGTCTAATAGTTTATAGAATACACGTTTGTTTTGGATGCAGGATCTTATTTATCTCATGTGTTTCTCTTCTTTGTTTCTCTCACTTCTCCAGATTGCTCTAGTGAGGACTTCATTAACTACGGCTTAGATTTTCAAGTATCACTGTATAATATCTTAGGCTCAGTGCGTGTGGGCTATCGCCACAGCCCTGTGGAGGCCAATCAGACATTGTTGCCGGCTAAGGAACTGCTAAATGCTGATGGAACGCCCAAGGAGAATTACCAGGACCGCATTGAGATCACTTCTCAAATGTTCACTTTGCGTGCTGTTACAGGGGCTGATGAAGGCAGTTACACCTTTAGTGATTCCATTGGGAAAGTCCAAAAGAAGATCTGCCTAAATGTGCAAGGTGAGCGTGGAAGAAGACACACTGATATTATTTTCAAATAACATATTAATGTCCTAATCTTGACCTTCTGACTGAAGCAAGTACAGCAATCATTTGTAATTGTGTAAAGGAGAGAAAAATGTGTGAGGGATAATAAAATAATCTAAAAATATACCTAAAGGCGGCAAATAGAAGCACAATGTGTTGCAGAAAGGATGGTATTTGTTTTGCACTAATAACCAAATAGCTGTAAATTTCCTGCACATTACATGGCTATAAATAAATGAAAGTATTGATTTTGTGAGGAGAAAGAAGCTGCAGAGTGTGTTTTGTAAGGTTTTCTGCTTCAGTATTTGTAGATTATTGTTCCATGTTTCCATGATACACTGAAAACAATGATGGATATTACATATTAGCTTCTGGGCCAAATCCTGACTGATGGCGAACCATTCTTGCCTTATTAGCTCAGAGTTCATCACAATTTGTGGGCTTCTGCTTGTCCTCTCACCTTTTGAGAGAGTTGCCGGACCATGAATTCAAAATTGCAATGTAATAATCTTTAAGTCACTTCTTTATCACTCTTGCTTTGTGACATGATGCTCCATCATGCTGGAAAATGCACAGAGCATCACCAAATTGCTCATGGATGGTTGGAAAAAGTCGCTCTTGCAGGATGTTTTGATACCATTTTTTATTCCTGGCAGTGTTTTTGGGCAGAATTATGAGAGAGCCCACTCCCTCAGTTGAAAAACCAGCCCACACATGGATGGTCTCAGGATGCTTCGCTGTTGGCACAACACAGGACTCATGGTTGCGTTCCCCTTTTCTTCCCTGAACAATCGATGTTCCAGATGTCCCAAACAGTCAAGAAGGGAGCTTCAGAGCAAATAACTTTGCACCAGTCTTCTACAGTCCAATCCCTGTACTTCCTGTAGAATTTCAGTCTGTCCTTGACGTTTTTCTTGGAGATAAGTGGCTTCTTTGCTGCCCTTTTGAGACCAGGGCATTGTCCAAATGTCTTGGCCTCACTGTGCGTACAGATGCTTTCACACCAACCTGCTTTCATTCCAGAGCGCGCTTTGCACTGCTGGAGACACGATTCTGTAGCTGACTACTCAGGAGGAGATGGTCCTGGAGCTTGCTGGACACTCTGGGACGTCCTGAAGACTTCTTCACTGCAGTCAAACCTCTTTCCTTGAAGTTCTTGATGATCCCGTAAATTGTTCTTTCAGGTGCAATCTTCTTTGTTGCACAATACTTGCATGTGAGGCCATTTTGATGTAAAGCGTTGATGGCTGCACCTGTTTCTTTAGAGGTAACCACTGCTAACAAGAACATAATGATTGGAAGAGCTTCTTCCCTCCTTTTATAACAATCAGTCTGCTCTTACAATCTAATTAGTATGATAGTGATTAAAGGCAGGGTAGGTAAAACATGTATAAAAAACTTTTTTTCCAAATGTGTTTAAACTTTATTTATATATCAATACATAATTAAAATGTAAGTACTCTGAAAAAGAAAGTATAAAAATCGAGTGTCTGTAGACCTCTAACGACTGTTTTAAAGACAGCTCATTATTTCCATTCACACCACCCCCTCCCTTCTGGGCGCCTTCTAAAGCCACGCCCCCAAAACACATGAACGCGCGACTCCGACCACTGAGCTGGGGACACGGAACATGGCGGAAACCTCAGCAGGTGGACGGAAAGGATCGGCGGCAAGGCACAACTGCTCCGCGAATGGAACAGAGAGGTTTGAGTGGGGGGATAGTGAAGGAAGTATGGATGTAGGAAGCGAAGAGGAAAATGATGGATATTTAGGGAACCGGTGGAGTGAAGTTAGAAATAGTAGAGGAGAAAAACGGAAGAAAAGGAGTGATGTTGAAGAATCTGACGAAAGGAGTAGGGATAGCATTAAGTGCATTGTGAGATTTGGGGAACAGTTAGGGGTAAGCAAAATTAATCCGCTAAAACTGACAAAGATCATAAATAGGGACATCGGAAATGTTGAGTTTGCTAAAGTACTTTCTGATGGAAATTTGCTAGTTGGATGTAATAATGAAGAACAGGCAAACAAAGCTCTCAAAGTAAAAGAAGTAGGAGGGATTAAAGTTGTCAGCACAAACAAAGTTGGAACTATAAGTAAAGCTAGTGGTCAAAAAGGGATTATTTTCGGTGTTCCTCTTAACATAAGTATGGAAGAATTTAAAGGTAATGTAAAAGGAGGAAAAGTAGTGAATGCGCATAGGCTAAAGTCAGTTGTTGAAGGGGTTAGGAAAGACACTGAAACAGTAGTGATAGAATTCCAAGGGGAGGGAATTCCAAAAAGAGTTATGTTGGGGGTAATGAGTTATATAGTAAGAGAGTTTATACCGGGGCCAGTGAGATGTTTTAATTGCCAAAGATTTGGACATGTTGCTACAAGATGTAGAGAAAAGTGTAGATGTGCACGATGTGGAGGAAATCATGAATATGGCAAGTGTGAGGAGGGAGTAAAACCAAAGTGTTGTAATTGTGGTGAGGGTCACAGTGCTGCCTTTAGAGGATGTGAAGTGTTAAAGAGGGAGATGGTGATTCAGAAAAGGAGAGTGGAGGAGAAGATAACTTATGCTGAGGCAGCAAAACTGGTTAGAGACCAAAATACAAAGCAAATTGATCAGCCAGGGGATGCAGTTAGAAGAAATAAAGATGTTTCAGAAGATTATATGATTATTGAAAAGAAAAAATTGGTGACATTTATTGCTGGAGTTATTAATGGTACAGCAGGGATTGAATCAAAAACTCAAAAAATACAGGTAGTTGTAATAGCTGCAATACGTCATCTTGGATTGGTGGGCTTGACCTGGGAAGAAGTTAGGGATGAACTTCAGATAAGGTCAAGTCAGGATACAAATGGGTAATACATATCTATGAGGGTTTGTCAGTGGAATGCTAGATCCTTGATAGCAAATGGTCAGGAGTTCAAGCAGTTTATTGAGGAATTGTATATAAAACCGGATGTAATTTGTGTTCAGGAAACTTGGTTGAAATGCCGTTTGGAATATGTTTTACAGGGATATAATGTAGTACGTCAAGATAGGGAAGAAGGGAATGGTGGAGGGTGTGCAACATTTATTAAACAAGGAATACAACATAGGGTGCTGGGAAAAGGGAGAGACCAAGAATATATTTCTGTGGGGGTATGGGGGAGAGGACAGGAAATAGTTATTATAAACTATTATAATCCATGTAAAAATCTGGTTTTAGATAAACTGAAGGAAGTGCATGGACAAGATAGTGGTAGAGTAATATGGTGTGGGGATTTAAATGCACACAATACATTATGGGGAGGGAAACTTATAAACGCTAATGGACAAGTGGTGGAGGAATTAATAGAGGAAAGAGAGCTGGTTTGTTTAAATGATGGCAGGGGTACAAGGATAGATCCTCGTACGGGGATGGAGGCTGTGTTGGATTTGACATTGGTTTCTAATAATTTAGCTAGTAAGTGTAATTGGGAGGTTTGGGAGGAATCTAGCATTGGGAGTGATCATTATCCAATATTTACAACTTTGGATATAGAGATGGAGAGAACATCAGCGCAAGGAAGAGGAAGATGGGTATTTGAAAAAGCAAACTGGGCTAAATTTGAAGAAATTTGTGAGGAAAGATTAGAAGTAATTGAATCAAAGCAAGAAATTAACAACTTAAATAATAACATTTGTACCATACTGCTTGAAGCAGCGTCGGAAACAATCCCAAAAAGTAAAGGAAAAATGACAAGGAAAGCGGTTCCATGGTGGACAGATGAGTGTGGTAAAGCCGTTAGAGCTAGAAATAAGGCTTTTAAACTTCTTAAGAGAATGCATAATTATAATCATTTAATATTATACAAGAAAGCTCAAGCAGTGGTAAGAAGAACTATAAGGCAAGCTAAAAGAAATAGCTGGCAAAGCTTTTGTAGTGAGATTGGGAGAACTACGCCAGTGGGTGACGTGTGGAGTATGATAAAAAGAATGGGAGGCAATAAAAGAGAGTGTGGATATCCAGTATTAGAAGCAGAAAGGGAAATTGCAGTAACAGACAAAGACAAAGCAGAAATGTTGGTAAAAACATTTGTACAGATCCATGGGTCAGGGAATCTGAGTGAGGAAGGAAGGAGGAGGAGGGAAATAAAAAAGAGACAACATCTAGAAGAACTAGAAAGAAATGGGGCAACAGAAGTTCAGTCAGTTAACCTCCTGTTTACCCTAGATGAACTGAAAAGAGCCATTAGTAATTTAAATAATACACGGTCGTCTCCAGGAAAAGATCAGATCACAAATATAATGTTGAAACATCTTAAAGATGGAGCAATGAAAAAAATTTTAGACTTGTATAATAGAGTATGGGAGGAAGGAAGGTTACCAAATGCTTGGAAAGAAGCTATAATAATTCCAATAAGAAAGCATGGCAAAGATCCTTCTAAACCAGCTAATTATAGGCCAATAGCTCTTACTTCGAATATATGTAAATTAATGGAAAGGATGGTTACAGACCGTTTGACATATTTATTGGAAAAGAGAGGAATATTAACTAGGTATCAAAGTGGTTTTAGAAAAGGAAGAGGAACAATGGACCCTGTTGTATGTTTGGAAAATGAAATTAGAAAAGCTCAGGTAAATAAGGAATCAATAATTGCAGTATTTTTCGATGTTGAGAAAGCATATGATATGATGTGGAGGGAGGGACTTTTGATAAAATTGAAAATGATGAATATAGGTGGAAGAATTTACAGTTGGATTAAAGATTTTATGGCGCACAGAAGTATACAGGTAAGAATTGGCAATGAATTTTCAAACAGATGTGAGATAGAAAATGGAACTCCACAAGGGAGTGTTATAAGTCCATTAATTTTTTCCATAATGATTAATGATGTTTTTAATCAAGTACAGCTAGATGTAGGTCGATCTCTTTTTGCTGATGATGGAGCTCTATGGAAAAGGGGAAGAAATATTTTGTATATTAATGGAAGGATGCAAGAAGTAATTAGAAAGGTAGAAGAATGGGCATTTGATTGGGGATTTAAATTTTCAGTAGAAAAGACTAAGACTATAATTTTCTCTAGGAAAAGAAATATACCAGAGATAAATTTGAAGATGTACGGGAGGTCCTTAGAGAGAGTTAATGTTTTTTAAATTTTTAGGTATTTATTTTGATACAAAACTTACATGGGTGGAGCATATAAACAAAGTTATTGAAAAATGTCAGAAGGTATTAAACATCATGAGATGTGTAAGTGGAGTGGCATGGGGGGCAAGTTTTTCATCAATAAAAACTATTTATGTGGCAATGATCAGATCTGTGTTTGATTATGGCAGTGTGGTATATTGTTCAGCTTCAAAAACCCTGTTGGAAAAATTGGATAAAATACAAGCACAAGCTATGAGACAGTGTTGTGGAGCGGTAAAAACAACACCCATTCCTTCTTTACAAGTCCTGGTAGGAGAGATTCCTCTGGAAATGAGAAGGAAACAATTAATGATCAATTACTGGGCTAACCTCAAAGGTCATAAAGAAGATCATCCTACAAAAATGGTTTTAATGAATTGTTGGGAACAAAATAAATTGTGTAGAAAAAGTTTTGGATGGAGTAGTAAAGTGTATGTAGAAGAAATGGAGGTAAATCGGTTTAAGATGAGCCCAACAGTGGTGATTCCTGAAAATGAACCATGGAGTTATACAACTCCCCATATAGATTTACATCTGTTGGAAATTAAAAAAGCAGAAAGAGAAGTAGACATGTCTTCAGCATTCTCTGTACACTTTAGAACACAATATCCTCAATACCTGCAAATATTTACAGATGGCTCAAAAGATCCAGAGCGTGAGACAACTGGAGCTGCCTTTTTAGTTCCAGAATGGACAATGAGTTGTATAAAGCGAACATCCAATCATTTGGCAGTATATACTGTTGAAATGATAGCAATACTTTTGTCCTTGCAGTGGGTAGAAGATTATAAACCTGAAAAGGTTTTAATTTGTTCTGATTCACTCTCAGTTTTAAAGAGTCTAAGGTCTTTTAAATCCAGTCATCAAGATATTCTTTTTAGTATTTTACAGATATATTCTAGATTGGTTCAGAATGATATTTTAATTAGTTTTATTTGGGTTCCATCACACATAGGTATAAAGGGAAATGAGGACGTAGATAAGTTAGCAAAACAAGCCTTGCAGAGAGAAGAAATAGAATTACAAGTTCCTCTAAGCAAGTCTGAAATTAAGGTTTTAATCTGGAAAAAGGTTATTGCAGAATGGCAAATAAAGTGGGACAACAACGAAAAGGGTAGATTTCTCTACAATTTAATTAACAAAGTAAGTAAAAAAATAAGACATATTGGTAAAACAAGGAAAGAAGAGGTTGTATATAATAGAATATTGCTGGGACATTCCAATCTCAATAGTACACTCAGAATATTAGGGAAGCATCCAAATGGACTATGTGATGAATGCAAAGTAGAAGAAACAGTAACTCATGCAATTCTTGAATGTAAGAAATATGAGGAAGAAAGAAGTAGTATGATAGTTGAAATCAAGAAGAATGGAATTCAGGTGGTACATTTTAAATCTTTAATAAAATGGGCAAGTAAAATAAATAGCAAAGCTTTCTTTGAATTTCTTAAAAGGACAGGATTAATGAGTAGAATGTAACGCTCTGTTCCACACTCCGGAGCAGAAGGTGGCGGTAATGCACCTAATTACGCTGGTTGCCAGCCGCCGTTAAAAACCAAGAAGAAGAAGAAGAGAAGAAGACCACTGAGCTGGAAGACGCATTATTTACCTGAGACGAGCGGAGAGGAAGGAGCAGAGTGCATGTAGTGAAATCATGTCAGAATTACATGTAATAAAAATAACTTTATAATTATGAAGATAAACAAACAAGATGTATTTTAGTACTCACTATCAAGCTAGCATATTGATATTGGTAAAGTTTAAAATATATATTTTTTGATTCGCTAACGAGCTAGTTATCTATAAGGCAAAGCTAAAAACAGGTTGCATGATACACGTTTTTCCATTACCATCATTTACACTGTGATGAAGATGAATTTCGTGTAAGATTCATAACATATACGTTGTTCTGCATGTAAGAGTTTCCATGATGAAAGCATTGTTGACTCTGATGAGGACTAACGTTACACTCCAGAGACAAGTACCGCATCGTCAGCTCGAGGACAGGTCCGGGGTCGAGGGCGAAGCAGAGGAGGTCGTGCAAGAGGCCAAGCAAACAAGGGTCCGAGGAAGTAGAGGCCGAGGACGGGGTGGTCGAAGTGCAGGGCAGGGCAAGGAGCACTTGAGTTCCCTCAGTTCCAGCCATCGCTGGAAAGGCACGCCGATATTAACTCGCGTTTTATTTCTTTGTTTATCCAAAGACTTTTTGTTCATTGCCTTTTCTTGTACTGTTACTGTCTTCCTTTTTTTGCCTGGTTTGCCTTCACTAACTGCATAGGCCGGTACAGTGAATTTTGCTTGCTGTTTCTCTGCCATTGTTTTGGTATTCCTAGGATCCGTGCCTCTTGAATTCCTCAAATCAAACGTGCGTACGCAAGTGGGCAGGTCATGTGTGGCAAAAGGGTGGTTGCCATGGTTGCGAGAGAGTGACAGTCGCCTAAGCCAATCCTATGTTTCGTGCCGAAAGGAAATAATGAGCTGTGTTTAATACAGATTAAACGGTCTAGAGTCACTCGATTTTTATACTCTTTTTATCAGAGTACTTACATTTTAATTATGCATTGATATAAATAGAAAGTTTAAACAAATTTGGAAGAAAGTTGTTTATAAATTTCTTACCTACCCTGCCTTTAACCTGACTAGTACTCATTCACACTTTCACATGTGCTGTCAATTAATGTTAGCTGGTCGTTTTGTGTCAGGATAAAAAAACAGTGATTTTTTAATTTATTTTTTATTTTTTATTTTTTTGGAAAAGGTCATTTTTGGGCCAATTAAGCTTTTAGCAATTATTTAAAATGCATCTGATCACTCTACACAATAATCTAGAAACAATGTGAATAAACACCACAACAGCTTAAGCAGCAAACTTTGTGAAACACAAAATATATGTCATTGCCAAAACTTTTGGCCATGACTGAGGTATCAGAAATGTTTGCCAGGGACAATGGTCAAATGAACAGTTTAGCGTTCATCATACAAAAATCTTTGGTGGCAGAATGCTGCAATTGACCAGTCAGAATTAAGTATTCTGAGAGCTAAAAATAAAAAAACTGAGGTGTGAAATTTACAAGGTTGTTTGTATGTAATATACACTCTAAAAGGGGGGTTTTGCAGTGATGTCATACAAAAACCATTTTGGGTTCACCAAAAACTCTTTCAGTGACCAGTGTTTATTAGTGTAAAGAAAATGTTATTAATCTAAAGAATTATTTTCTACACCTTTTGTGCAATGGAAAGTTTTCATAGATGTTCCTCATGGAACCACTGATGCCAGTAAAGAACCTTTATTTTTTAAAGTGAACAGTGAGTTGGGAACTCGAGGTACTGCAGCATTTATTCCCTAAAATATTAATGCCTTCACCTCCCTGACGATTTCTTCTTTCTTCACTCTTGTGACATCATCATAGAAGAACGTTGAACATCTCAGCTTCAGTAACAGCTTTTCTTCTTTTTGTCCTTCCTTCTTTCTTTCTACCAGCACATCTGATATTTGTGACCCTTTCATATGGTGGCACTCTGAAAATAAACCTGCACATGAATAGCTCCCTAGCTCGCCTACTGTATATGCCTCAGTCTGATAAATATAAGTATTTGATTATGGAGAACGGACAGTTCAACCTGCCTCCTAACCTGGATCTTGAGGGTCGTCTCTCTTTGGAGGACTCTTTTTGTCTTCTTACGGACATGAGGGCCAGCGATGCCGGAGTTTTCAGTGTGACTGACCTTCAGGGATTCCTGGTGTCTGATGTCCACCTGGAGATGGAATGTGAGGACAAACAATATGACAAAGGGAAATTACAGTTCATTGAATTGTCATGTTTTGGACTTTATGTTGTATCTTTCTTTCTCTTTCAGCATACAGGCTTCCTAAACTCTACATTGCTATCATTGCTCTGGTAGCATTACTGGTGTTGCTGCGCTTGGTGTGCTTGGTGTCATGCTTGGTAGAGATACGCAAACGTGCAGCAAAGGCCAGGGCCATTGAGGAGAAAGTCCAAAATGCAGGCAAAGTGGAGGGAGATGCCTTCAGACAGGTACTGTGGTGTCTTTTGCCGGCTCTCAGAAGAATCAAACTCAGTCAGGGATTTTTCTCTCAGAAGAAAAGACTTTATTTCAAGCAAAACAAAGTCGAGCCCCCTTGCAAGGGATCTCCCGAATGCTAGGTTGCATCTCATTATATACCCCATACAGGGCGTTTCCAAATAGTCAAACTTTTCCTTAGGCTTGCAATTTTGATCCCTCCCTAGGGAGACGCTATGGTAAAGAGAAGAGACCCATTGTATGTTTTTCCAGATGTTTCCTGTGACTTGCTATGGTAAAGAAAAGTGGTGGTCCGGATGTTTTTTGCAGACTTAGGCACATTCCTTTCACACAAAGGCTATATGATTCTAATGGAATAAAACACGTATGTATATATATGACTAGATTCATCTTGATTATACTTGATTGAGCAAAATCCCACCAATAAAAATCTTCCACATATTCTCCCCTTTGAGACTTAATAAGTCTCACATTTGATTATTCTTATCCAGAGTGCTATTCCATAATCCAGTCATATTAGTTACACTACCTAGTGACTAAATAAGTCACATTGTATTATCACCAGTGACTAGATTATGAGATTCCACTCTGAGGGATTACTGGACCAAACATCTCTCTCCTTTTTTGACTAGGAGCGAGTAAAAGATCCAGTCTCCCTAATTCCTTCTTTAATAGTACACAATGTTAAAAGCGTGAGCGTGTAATTGGTTCAGCACTTGCCTGTGGTTATCACAGTTATGTATAAAAGACATAAAATACATACATTACATCAATAATTGAATATCACAAGATTATAAAAGTTGATCTTCAGCTCAGATACCTTATGTATCGTAAAGAGCCTCCCTGGGCCAAAGTTCAACTGGCACTTATATCCAGGGTATGGTTCACCCTTAGACATCTTCAACATCCTCAGAGTCAATAGAACTATCATCAAAAGTTTGCTCATTTAAGTTCCGTTTGTTTAGCCATCCTTCATAGTATTCCTCCAGACTCTTTTCAATGATCCTTTGTTGATTATTTGGGACTTTTATCACTCCCATTTGCTTAACAGTAGCATTGATGATTAATGATCTTAATAAAGGTAATACACAGCAAAATAATAATCCTCCTATTAATATGGCAACTCCTAAAAACATTCCTAGTTTAACAAACCATGCTCCCCATGCTCCAAATCTCACATCAATCCAATCCCAAATGTGTTGGTCTCTTCCGGCATTTGTTGTAATTTCATTTCTTAATTTTTTAATTTTTGTCATAACTTCACTGAAAGCTCCTCCAGGGGCGGTGTTATTTGGGATGAATGTACAACATTGATCTCCAAACATAACACAAACTCCTCCCTTGTCTGCCAAGAGCCAATTAAGAGCCTGTCTGTTTTGCCATGTCATTCTGCTTGTTGCATGCACTTGGTCGCCTAATAAGGTTAAGGCCTCATCAGTATAATTAATGAATCTTTGTTGATTATAATAGATATAATTAATCCACTCTGTATTTTTGTTTGGTGTGATCCAAACCAGGATTGACTCAAAACCTCCTTTTATTTCACTTCTTGCCTTGAATTTATTAGGAATTCCTCTTGGTTGTCCAATTGAGTCTAAATATACATTGGGGTCTGGCTCGTATCCTCTTTTAGTTCTATTGTCTTCCTTGTTTGTGCTCTGTTCTGTTCCCCATTGTGCCATGCTAACTTCTTGAAGTAACCGTACTCTTACACATATACCTTTCCATCCAACTGGTAAAGAAGGCAATAGTATTTCCCCTCCACAGATCCAAAAGAAATCTGCTATTATTAATGATTGATCTTCATAAATTTCTATTGGAGGTAAGGCTATAGTTTGATTTTCACATTTTTCAGGTGCTATCTTACTTCCTTTAGTTGTTCCGAATGCTAAAAGTTCTGGAGCTCTAGAAGGAACTCCTGATTTCCAAGAATTTTTCTTATCTATATACCAAATAATAGCACATCTTCCTTTGAATTTACCCACATCTTGGGTTCCTTTTGGTTTATGGAAACACTCATATTCTTGTTTATAATCTATGCTATATCATTTTGGAATCTCTACTTTTTGTTTTTCAATTTTTATATTTTGACCTATATCTGAATACTGACACCAGGATCCCCAGAGTGGTCTAAAGAAATAATCTGTTAATTTAGGATTTCCTAAAAATCCAAGGCATTCAGAAATACAATATGGCCTGGTAAAATCTGTTAAATGACAAAAGTTTCTCCCAAATTGGGCACATTTTCGGTAGTCATATGGATTTGGTATGGCTATTACTTTGTTTAACGGAGATTTGGAGCACAGCAAGCAATTTTCTTTTCCTGTTTCTTTAGCTGTAAAGGCTGCCCATTTATACCATTCATTGTTTTGGGCTGTATCCCATAATGCATCAATTTGACTAACGTCTTCATCACCTTGAACATCATAATCAATGTCTCTACGATTTTTGATTACCATTGGTTCTGTTGAGTTGATCACATTGTCACTTTTGTTCAAAGGTTGTAAAGTCAATTGAAGGGAAGTCAGGTTGCTTTCTATCGGTTGAGTTTGAGTCTGCATTATGAGATGCATTAGGCATAGGATGGTCTTCAGACATGTTGTCAGACTGATTCTCTGTCCTCTCCAGTTTGTCTGACAGGAGGAAAGAGCTCTCGTCAGTTTGCACTTCATCATGTGTCTCTGATTCTTCCTCATTGCTCTCTCCTGCATTGTCTGGTTGTCTGCTTTCCTTTCTTTCTGCCTTTCCTGTGGGAACTCTAGTACAGTGGTTTAGATGATACCAGGTTGTGCTTCCCTCCACTTGGACTGCTGTAGGAGTAGCTCTCACCACTGTGTAGGGTCCTTCTCTCCTGGGCTCATTCCATTTTCGCCGGAATACCCTCAGATAAACTTGATCCCCTGGTACAACTGGACAGGCCGTCTCCGATTCCTCACTGGGCTCTTTTCTTTTTTCCTGTAAATAGATAGCTTTATGTATGGCAGTTAGTTTCTTCATATAAGAGCGAAGTTCCATTTGTAATTGTTCTAGAGGCGGTCCTTTATAGGGACCTCTACAATATGGCACAGGCATGGGTCGACCCGTAAGCATTTCATGCGGTGTTAAGTGCGTGTTTCTGTTAGTTTGCATGCGATAGCTCATTAGTGCGAGCGGTAATGCATCAATCCAATTAAGTTTAGTACTTTCACATATTTTGTTTATTTTGGCCTTGATCACTCCATTAACTCTCTCCACTATCCCTTGTGACTGAGGCCTATAAACGCATCCTAGTCTCTGTTTTATTCTTAATTGTTGCAACACTTGTTTCACAGTTTTTTGTATGAATGCCGACCCATTATCTGAACTTATTTCTGATGGAATTCCAAATCTAGGAATTACCTCTCTTGTTAGGAATTTAATTACAGTTCCTGCTCCTAAATCCGCGGATGGTACTGCTTCCACCCACCTGCTAAACCTGTCTATGATAACCAGCATGTATCTTTTGCCTTGTACACGCTTTATCATATCCACATAATCACATACAAGATGTTTAAAGGGGCCTTCAGGTGTTGGAATATGGCCTATTGGTGTCACCATGCCTTTTCTTACATTGTATTTAGCACATACTTCACATGTGGACAAAAATTCATCCACCATTGCATATAAATAAGGAGACCAATATCCTTGCTGTTTAATTTTTCTTACTACTTCTCCCCTTGCACAATGGTCAAAACCATGTGCATCTGTAATAAGAATATTCAACAGTGAAGTAGGTGCAACAATGTGTCCTTCATGTGTACGCCAGATCTCCTGTGAGTCTTTTTTAGCTCCCCTTTGTTGCCACATTGATTGTTCATAGGGGCCTGCTTGTTGTTGTATTCGAATAATGTCATCCAATTGAGGATGAGGCTCGATAAGTACAACAGGTGCTAATACTGCTACCTGACACCCTGAAGCTTTTTTAGCTTCTAGATCTGCTGCATTATTTCCTTTGATGACATAGTCTTTTCCCTTCTTGTGTGCTTGACATTTGATTATTGCTAGTCGTTTTGGTAGCATCATAGCAGAAATCAATTGCCCTATTTGTTCACTATGTTGGATGGGAGTCCCATCACTCTTTTTGAAACCTCTTTGTTTCCACACTGCTCCGAATAGATGACATACACCATGAGCATACGCTGAATCTGTAAAAATGTTAGCAGTTTGTCCTTTTGCTAACTGACATGCAGTTGTGAGAGCTTTTAATTCTGCTAATTGAGCAGAGCAGGGCTGTACACAATGTTGTGATATCACAGATTCAAATTCTTTTTTGTTTTTCTTCACTACTGAATATCCTGTATGATTTCCTTCGTGATCCCTAAAGCTAGAACCATCTACAAAGTAAGTTACTTCTGCTTCAGTAATGGGTGTTGATTCTAGATCTGGTCGTAATCTAGTAAATGCCAAGGACTCATTCACACACTCATGAGGTTCTCCTTCGAAAGCCAAAGGAATTAATTCAGCCGGATTGACTGTATGGCATCTTTTAATGGTAACATCTGGATATGTGAGTAATGAGGAATAGGCTAGAATTCGAGCTTGTGTTAGAACAAATTTCCCTTGTTCTATTAATTCCACAACTTTGTGATGGGTATATATTGTTACTGGATACCCCATAGTTATTGTGGATGCTTTTTCATAAGCATAATACACTGCAGCTAAACCCTGTTGGTAACATGGTGGGTATCCCTGGGCTACATTGTCTAACTTTGTGCTGTAGTATGCTATAGGCTGTTTTTTCCTCCCACTACAGGTCTCTTGCATTAATACAGCTGATGCATAACCATCAACTCTATTTGCCACATAAAGATGAAACATTTTATCATATTCTGCCATTCCCAGGGCAGGGGCCTGTTGTAATTCTTTTTTTATTGCGTCAAATGCTAGTAAGGCATCTGTGTTTCATTTTAATGGATTTCTTAAATGTTGTAATCCTGCTTGTTTCATCATTTCTCTCAAAGGCCCTGTCTTTACTGCATAGTCCTCTATCCAATCGGCACTAAAGCCTGTCATTCCTAGAAATGTCATCATTTGTCCTACTGTCTGAGGTAACGGTGTTTTACTTATACCTTCTAACTGAGCTGGAGCTATAGCTCGTGTACCAAATGCAATTAATCTTCCCAAGTATTCCACTTGAGGCTGGCAATACTGCAATTTGTTTTTAGACACCTTGTGTCCTCCTTCTGCTAATTTTGTCAACACCTTAATTGAGTCTTTGTGACATTGTTCTAGTGAGGTAGAACAGATAATCAAATCATCCATGTATTGTAATAGTGTACCGTCTATTACAAGGTCTTCTAAATCATCCTTCAAAATCTTGTTGAATATATGTGGTGAATGTTTATATCCCTGAGGTAGTCTAGAATATGTATATTGCTTATTTGCATGTGTGAATGCAAACAAATATTTACTCTCTTCTGCAAGCGGTACACTGAAGTAGGCAGAGCAAAGATCAATTACAGTAAAGTATTTGGCATCAGGAGGGACATTTGTCAGTAAAGTGTGCGGGTTTGGTACCTCAGCTGGCATATCTTCCGTTATTTCATTTATTGTTCGTAAATCATGAACAAGTCGCCATCTATTTTTGTCTGATTTGATTACAGGCATAATTGGAGTGTTACAGTAACTAGTAGTTTCTATCAATACCCCTGCCTTCACTAAGCCTTCAATTGTGTCCTTTATTCCTGCTTCTGCATCTGCTCGTAAAGGATATTGTGCTTTTCTAGGCAGACGTGCATTTGGCTTAAGTTGAACTCTTACTGGATTTGCTGATTTTATTAATCCAATATCTGTGTCATGTTGAGACCATAGTTCAGATGGTACCTGACACTCCATTTCCTTAAATAATTCAGTCTCATTTGTGTTAATTAAATCAGATGCTGTAGTCATCTGTGTTACTTTCTTTTGGCTGATAACTACTTCCTGTGGAATTCCCAGCAAACTGGTTGCACACAGAATTTTGATGTAATTTTTGTCAGCTGAATGAAAAATCAATGGGTTTTCTGTTGATTCCCATTTGCTTTGTTCTGCCCTTTTCATCATTGGTCCTAAATCTTTCGCTTCCCAATTTCTTCCTACATATACTGCAATATGCGGGACAGAGTTATTTACATTGAACCATTTTTTGACAAATTCACTTTCTGGTATGTTTAAAGCTGCTCCCTCCTTACCTATGATGATGTACTGGGAGACTATCTCAATCTGCTGTCCTTTTGTTTCTTTTTGCCATTTATGTTCTATATTTTCATCTCTTTCTTGATCATACATCATTGTGCAATGAAATTCTGACTTTGATAGCTGTGCTTCAGGTATCTGTGCTTCAATAAACTTTCCCCATTTATTGACCGTCTGTCTCACATCTTGTTCTATCTGTCCTATCCAAAAAACATTTGCTTTTGGCTCTGCAACCATCATTTGTTTTTCTGTTCCTATTGAATCAATATATATACCTTCTGGAGAACACCAAATTTGTAGTCCTAATTTACATAATGCATCTCTTCCTAACAAATTAATAGGAGTTTGATTTGATACCAGAATGGGCATTGTTATACTTTGATCTTTTGTTTGTAGACACACTGGAGCTGTTATGGGAATCAATTGCATTTTTCCCGAGAATCCTATTGTCTTTGCAAATTTTCCAGACAAGGGGAGATGTGAAGCATATTTCAAATTAATGCACGTTAAATTTGCCCCCGTATCAACCAAAAATGGAAATGTATCTCCCTCTATTTTAATCTGCATAATAGGCTCTTGATCAGCTTTTGTTGATAAAATTGGAAGCTGACTCTCCCCTTTAGGATTCTCTGGGCACCCCTAATAGCCTGGATTGGGACCTCCCCAAGGGTTTACTGGGCCCTGCACTGGACCCTGAGTAGGCTGTTGCCAGCTCATCTCCCTTCTACCCTGAGGTTGCTGTGGCCATTGTTGAGTTGGACAGTCAGCTTTGATGTGTCCGGGCTGCGCACAACCCCAGCACAATGGTGGAGGCCTGTCTCTGCCTCTGCCTCTGCCTCTGCCTCTTTGCTGTATGGGGTTTTTTCTCCATCCCATTTGTCCTGGCTGTTGAGTATAAACGTTTATTATGGGCACAGAGTTCAAGTGTTCATTTGGAGGAACTGCTGTAAGTGGACTTGACGGAATAGTAGGTTGTGGAGCAATTACTGGAGGTACTAGAGTCATTTGTTCTGCTGTTGCATTTGTTACTGAAGCTTGAATATTTTTCTTATTCTTTTTTGTGAGTTCTTCAAGCTGTAATTGAGTTAGTTTACGTTGTAACTCTTTCTCTTGACTTTTAAGTTTTAGTTCATTTTTTCTTTGCTGTTCCACTGCATGAGACACATGGTCACAAAACTCTTTGTGTGTTTTAGAAGTTAAACCGACCACATCCTCCAGCTTGCTTTTTACCGCTGGCGGCATAGCATCAATCACAGCTTGTCTAAACAATGTTGACATTAATGGGTCTCCCTCGGGATCCCCCTCAGTTTCTTGTTTCCACCTTTTCAGCTGTTTTTGGACATAAGTGGTTGGATTCTCTAAATCTCCAATTCCTTCTCCCTTCAGTGATTTAGGATTCAGTCTGATCGGATACTCCGCACACAATGCCTGCCATACTGCTGGGCGGAATGCATCAAAAACAATCCCATCCATATTGTGAGAGTTCACTGCTCTGTTTAGAGTCGTTGTAAGAAGAATTTCATCCATCTTTGTCCCTCCAATAATTTTAGCCAGCAGAGCTTTAACATCTCCCACTGCCAATAGCTTTCCCATTGTTTCCTCTTCAAACACTTTAATGAATTTCCCTGCACCCTCATGAATATCAGGAAGACGAGTGACAAGCCCCTCGAGGTCCTGTGAAGCCCAGGGGACATACTGTCCCTGCTCACCCTTGATTAAAATTGGGAGCTGTGCGGCCAGTGGTCTAAGTGTCCCTTTATCTCTGCCCTGTTCCCATTTACTGTTATCAAATAACTCCTCTGCCTGATTCTCATCCTCACTACCGTAGAACAACTTACTCTTTCCTCTCTCCAACTTATTTACCTCTCTGATCTTCTTCCCTGATTCTCTAATTTTCTCTTCCATTTCTTCTTCCAAAGCTTGTACTTGTGCTACAATATCTCTATCTTCCCTCCGTTTTCTTTCTAATCCTTCCTCAAACCAGGTTTTATCTTCCTGACTTGCTTTCATTTTTTCTAACGCTGTACGTGCTTGTCTGTAACAGTCAAGTTGCAAACCTTCTGCACTTTCCTGTCTGGTTTGCCTCTGTGTTTTTACAGCTGGTTCCTCTCTATCATCCATCTCTAACTGCCCTTCTAACTCTAGTTCTCCTGTTACCTCCATGGTTCCCTTGAGTATTGGGAATTCTCTTGCTAAAGGCAGATAAGGAGGGGGGTCTGCATATTTCTTTTCTTTTCTAATGTTATCCTTCTCTGCCTCCTTCAGGACTTTCCTAGCCTGTTTTATACTCTTCAACATATCTTCACCTTCTTTTTTAAACAGCGCAAGTATTTCTTTCTCTTTTTCCCTTTTTGTTTCTCTTTTTTCTTTTTTCATATTGATGCTTTTAGTTTTATAATTTTTTATTAGAGTTTCCATTTCCTCACACAATGCCACATCAAATGTCCCTTCCTTTGGCCATTTTGTCGTCATATTTTTTGTTCTCTTCTGCCATTTTTTTGAGATTTTGTCTATTTGCGCTTTACACAGTGGATTTTTTAATCCAATGATTTCCACTGGTGTGGCTGCCATATCTTTATTTATATTATTACCACCAAAAATCAACTTTTTAGTTTTATATAATAACTTGGTTACAATTTCTTCTTTTCCTTTTACTGAATTTAACTATTTTTTACCCATTTCACCCTACTTTCTATTCTTTTTATGTGTTATACCCTTTTGAACTTAGTTTTTTATTGTCTCATGCGTTTACACTTCTTAAATTTATATTATTATTTAACTGTCTATTTTATTTACTCTATTTTATTATCACTTTGTAGATAACTATTTCTAACAATAATTCTTTATTTTTATTTTTACTTTTCTTTCCTTTTTTGTCCACCCATGTATTAAAACTTTAATGTGGGAACTTCCTCCCTTGCTCTCACTCCCACTGGACTGGGCTCAGAAAATGTTCTCCCCTTTCACACAGACATCCAAAATGCAAAACTCTATTATAGATCTCGGTTCAAACTTTATTGATACTATTTCCCTAAGCCCATTCACACTTGCTACACTCTTTATTGAGCCAGAGTGCTTATGCTTGCATACTTTTTCCCTTTATCTAAGGGATAATCAGTCATTAATTGTCCTTTTATTATCAAGGCTCATCATACATTCATCCCTCTCAAGTGGATATTGGTTGAGTCCAATTCTGCCAGTTCACACTTAAGTGAAGGTCCAGGAACGGTGCTCAACCCTTACCCACTCAACACGGAATTTATTTGTTCATACATTCATCACCAATCACAAATTCATTCATCCGGACACAGATACATCCACACAACAAAACACAGCTCTTCCTAGAGCTCCTTAAGGGCCCACCTATTTCTGTCCTTTGAGAATTTCACCTATACTTTCTCAAAGCGGTATCCGTGGGACTTTTTCTCGCGATTCCTTAATCTGCTTATCCGTTTATCACTGTCCTACTTGGTACAGCTATCCAATAAACACAGATTTTACAATGTCCTTTTTGCCTACACTATTTCTGTTTTAAATCTAGGTTACCTTACAAGGCTTTCCTATTAATAAACAAAATATGTGCATGCAGTTATTTCTTCTGGAGTAAAACCCCTTTTTCAATTTGGATATCCTATTTTTTCTAAATTTGGAAGAGTAGATTTTAAGTGTCCTTACCACTCAGAACTGACCTCAACCAACACAAACGAATTCTATAAGCAAAAATGCTTACCTTGTTTTATGGTGGCCACCCGGTTGTGTTGATCATTGGTCAGCTCAAAAGCGGTTGTCCACTCTGTCACTCTTGTCCAGTCCCATCTGGGGTGCCAAATCTGTGGTGTCTTTTGCCGGCTCTCAGAAGAATCAAACTCAGTCAGGGATTTTTCTCTCAGAAGAAAAGACTTTATTTCAAGCAAAACAAAGTCGAGCCCCCTTGCAAGGGATCTCCCGAATGCTAGGTTGCATCTCATTATATACCCCATACAGGGCGTTTCCAAATAGTCAAACTTTTCCTTAGGCTTGCAATTTTGATCCCTCCCTAGGGAGACGCTATGGTAAAGAGAAGAGACCCATTGTATGTTTTTCCAGATGTTTCCTGTGACTTGCTATGGTAAAGAAAAGTGGTGGTCCGGATGTTTTTTGCAGACTTAGGCACATTCCTTTCACACAAAGGCTATATGATTCTAATGGAATAAAACACGTATGTATATATATGACTAGATTCATCTTGATTATACTTGATTGAGCAAAATCCCACCAATAAAAATCTTCCACAGTACATACCACATATTTAAGCACCAATATATGACAGAAATAACAAAAATTGAATGCACAGTGACCCTAAACATTATTTGGACATCAACTGAAGCTCTGTGGCACTATAAAAAACATCGCTCTAATTGTTTAAGAATCCTGACCAGCCAACACAGGCATCAGATAAACATTTGGCTTATGTTCCACATTCTTATTTCTTGTCTTCTCCAACATTAAAGGAGAAAGAGACAAGTTTTGCTTGTGAAAAAGTTTATAAGTAAAATTTTTTGCAGGTTGTTCAAGATGTCTGTACCCGTCAGAATGAGGAAGCCCCGGCCCTGTCACAGAAAGAAGACATCACTGAGAAATCACAGAGCACAGAGATCAGCATTAAGGTGAGCATCGGGAAGCTGAAAGGCATTTGAATCAATAGCACTATCTGTATATCTAAACCCCAAGTATTTGCTTAATATAAAATGATAAATTATGTTGAATGTTCTGAAAATGCTTTAGGAATGCTAAGTTCTGAGTATGTTCCTCAGGGTTTGGAAGTGTCAACTAAAGACCCAAGCCTTCAAGAGAGGAACATGGAGACGAGTGACTCTGGAGTGGGCTTTAATACCACTGGACTCCCGCTTGACAGTGACACTGATGCCCCAACAGCAACCATAGCAGATTCTGATGTATTGAGTTCCTTTGCTGCCCCTGATGTCAAAGCCATTCCCGACCAAATTCCACAGTCAAAGAAAGCTCCCTCACCTCCAAAACCAGCACCAGCTGCTGATCTGAAACCAGCACCTGTGGCCAAGTCGACAGCTCCTCCACCGCCATCTCCAGAACCCAAACCACCAGTAACACCTGAACCTGAACCCAAGCCAGCGGTCACACTAACACCTGAACCAAAACCTGCTGCTACACCTGCACCCAAAATGACCATCTCACCACCACCTGAAACAAAACCGACCTTAAGCCCATCACCAGATCCCAAGCAACCTGTGACCCCTGATCCAAAACCAACTCCAGAACCTGAGGCAACAACAACTGATGTTAAACCAATTCCAAGTCCAACCCCTGAAACTCTAAAAGCAGTACCACCAACTCCTGATGCAAAACCAGCAGTTTCACCTACTCCTGAACCCTCACCAGCTACAGTTGGCACTCCTGAACAGAAACCCGCTGTGAGCCCTCTAGTTTCTGAGCCTAAACCAGCTTCACCCACTCCACAGTCTAAACCACCAGTCTCAGAGATCCTCGACTCAAAACCAACTACAAATGGTACTCCAGAATCTAAGGCTGACATTGAGTCAGAGCCACATGCACCCATATCTCCTGGGCTGGATGTGAAGGGCACAACCCCTCCCAAAACCCCTGATACTGGGAAAAGCTCAGGCAAAACTCCTGAGCTCATCTCCAGTGGAGGTCTAGACTCGGCTTCCCCCAATGACAGTGCACCACCCTCAAGCACTGATGGAGCTGCCACCGACTGAGATTAAAACGTAGCCTCTTTCCTGCCTCCTCCTAGTGTATTAACCACCACAGACAATCGAGACACTAGACTTAACAACAACGAAGAGCTAAGCGACTTCGACTTTTAAATCTCACTTTTAATACAATTAACATGCATCAAAAGAAAGAATGCACTGTAAATCCACTGAGTTTACTTATATTTAATCACCCTGTAACAGAGTTCAAATACAGAAAAGAAGCATTTCAGACCTTACACCACTGGCTAATTTAATACAGAATGAGGATGGCTGTCTGGGCTGTTCCAAGAAAGTGTAGAGACAAATCTTCCTTCACAAAATAATACATCAATGCATGTAGATGTTGGCAAAATAAATTATATTATCGCTTTCGTAATCCAAGTTACTGTGGTTGAATTTGGGGAAAGGCACACAGGAACATTGGACAATAATCATTTTCATTCTATAAGAGATAATTTCTGCTACATTTCGACCAGTTGGGGAATCCAAATAGCAGGACTGATACTGAGAAAGCAATCAACCTTCTGCTGACAGAGGACTGGAAAAGTGGAAAAATCACGTGTCACTTTGATGCATGCGAGTCAACATGTCATTTTGACAAAGGAGATGAACAAGAAAACTACAGGAGTGCAAAGCAGAAGGAATAATAACCATTTGACCAAAAAAATAAACAAAAAATAAATCATAATCCTTCATAGACTAATCCGTGACTCTGGGACTGGAGGATATTTTTGCAAATCTTCTTCTATCAATCCAACCTGTGACGCTAATCTCACGGATGTTCTTGTCCAGTGATGTGACAGTGAACATTTTCTGTTCATTCAGTAACAAAAAAAATTGTTGTTGAAAGTTCTTTACATGATCAAAAATCTGTAATCTGTAAAAAAGAAGAAAAAAAATCCTAAAAATATATATATGTTGATGGCAATAGTATATGTTAACAGGTTTGCTTCTTTGAGTGAGCTGTTTTCAGACTGATTTATATAAATAGTAAGGCTGTTTCCATCATTAGCAAATTTTCTGGTGCTTTGGGATTGAAATTACTTGATCCTACTAATATTTGCCAAATGCATTTTGGTTCAAAAAAGGAATTATGCAAATCAGGAGATGAGAAAAACGCGATAAAAAAAATAAATAAATAAGTGAATGATTGGTGTTCAAGCATGCAGCAGACTATTGCAATATGCTGTACTTTTACAGAATCTCTCCACCACTGCGATGCAAACAACTGAATTGTTTTTTTTTTTAAATGTTTTCTCAATAGCACACCACTTTTGCAATTGTTTCATTATCATTTCATGAATTACTCCCACAATCAAAAATATACTCAAACACATTACAGAAAAAGGAAGCATGTTTGGGTTGAAAATAATGGTAGTGATTGCAGGTGGTTATTGAATAAGACTATTTCAGTAAAGTTTTTTACTGATATACAGTGCGCTAAAGTGGGTCAAGCAGAAAATTAGCCTGAATGTCTTGCATAGTTAAATTTGCTGATTCTTGTTGATTTAGGAGCAAGTGGACATGGTTTGTAAGAAGATCTAAATTGTTTGTGTTGCTACAGTGTTACACAAATTATTTTGTATTTATAATCATAGTTGAAAGACAATACAGTCTAACATATCAGTTTACATTATTCCTGGTGCCTCCGGTAGAACCTAAACACCACTGCCTGTTAATGTTGTATGCTCCTAAAACACAATCTGTGGGAGCTGATGTTACATCACAGTGAGTAGTGGGGTGATAGCTAACTCGATATTTGTATCACCATTTTGTAGGCAGAACTGACAGACTGGAGGTTTGTGGTTAGATTTTGTAACCGAAGATGATCACTACCTCACATTTATGATTGAATAAAAAAAGTAATAAAACAGCAATTAAACAACATTGCAAGGTATGTTGACATTAAATAAAAAAGTAGATTTTTGGCAAGGCACAAGGTTTGAAGCACAGTCAAAGGTTTACAAAACTCAATCAGATATTTGGAAATGCCTATCCCGGAAACCCCTGAAAACTATTTTGTTTCTTCTGAGCCTTTAACAGACGTTTTGATATCAGTGCATGGAAATGTCACTTGAAAGCAAAACAGTCTATGTGTCACATCTCATAATGTAAATATTACAAACCCTAGAGGTCATAACCCTAGGAGCACTGTAGCATTAAAATATAAAATGATTATGTATCCCTGACAAAACTGATTTTGTGACCAAAATGGATCCATAGTAAATAAATCTGATTAAAATGGCTAATGAGCAAACAATTTTTTTGTTTGTTGCACTGGTCGATTGGACACTGATCTTGGACTTGGACTACACAGGCTGTTAGACATGAGCTTGCTTTCACATGTTCTTACTTTCATCTCTAGCAAATGATGTCACACTTAAGTGCATTCCGGTAATGCACATTACACAAGTTTCCAGGCAAAATCAATTTTCTGCTGGTCACTCACTGAATCCGGAAGCCGGAACTGAAGCAGAAGATCATGCTTAAGATATTCATCACCCTTCAGTACACTGCTTCTGATATTAGTCTTGTATTATGATATGTTTACTGTCTGCTTTCATATTTTGTGTGTTGATGCTTGTGTTGTATGTATGTGGATGCAAAATGGTATTTTGATGAGAGATTATAGATGTAATTCATCATTGGCAACATCAGGGGGCCTGTATGTGTTTGTACAAGTGCATGTGAGTATGTTTGTGTGTGCCCATGTGGTAGCAACAACCTCCATTGGATAGCTGTCATATCAATGCAATTAGCAATGTCCCTTTTCTCCCTTTTCTGGCTGGTAATTGCTGTTCCTTTTTCAGTGGTATTCAATTCAGATGCAATTTAAGGGAGTGCACAGTGCAAGATTTATATCAAATGGACTCCATGCTGTCTAGTGGTTGCTCTCAGTTTTGATGCCAAGATAGCCGTGTTACAGGTCGTTTTTATTTAATCTACGCTGAAGACTACACCAATTGGAATAGTAATTTAGTTAATATAGCATTTCCCCTTGCTCAAAGCACTTTGAATAATGCATACACTAAAGTAATGATGCATCGTTATTGCATGCTAAAGAGTTACGCTCCCATAGTGTCTATCTGTGCTAGTGTGGTCATGCATATGTAGCAGGTAGTGTGTAGACGTCTAAAAGAAGTACTCTGTTTTTCATCTATCGCACGGCTCTGCAGGTCTCTGATTGGACAATTCCATTGTGTAAAACATCCCTTCCATGGATGTCACAAAAAACATTTGCATTCTACATGTCACCCTATATCTTTCCATTCCATTGGTCAGACCTGATTTGTTGAAAACATTCTAAAGGGCATTAAAAGGATAGTTCATCCAAAAATGAATATTCTGTCACCCTCATGTTGTTCTAAAGCTTTTAAGTTTTAGAACAGCTTAAAGGGATAGTTCACCCAAAAAAATTACAATTTGATGTTCATCTGCTTACCCCCAGAGCATCCAAGATTTAGGTGACTTTGTTTCTTAAGTAGAACACAAACAGAGATTTTAACTCAAACTGTTGCAGTCTGTCAGTTGTCTCTCATATGGACCACTGACACTCTATCTACAATCTCATTTAAGAGTGTTAATGGTCAGTTTGAGAGATAGGTGGTGGCAATGCACTTATAAGTCTGTGATCCGCCGTAAAGCAAAAAGAAGAAGATGCGAACATGCTCAGGACAGTTCAGACATTGTGGTGAAAATCAGAGGTAAAAAACAATATAAATACTATTTAGTTCCTTGCACAGATTGATGGTTTTGTGTCTTTACACATCAGTGTTTCATCACGAGCCACAGGGTTTAATTTGGTTTTGTTTGTGTATGTTTTATGACTCTCAAAGCCGTGATTCCCATCCACTTACATTGCACGACTGACAGACTGCAACGTTTTCACTTAAAAATCTCTGTTTGTGCTCTATTGTAGAAACAAAGTTATCTTGTGTACCCTGGGGGTAAGCAGATAAAAATCTAATTTTCATTTTTGGGTGAACTATCCCTTAAAGTCTAAAGCAAAACTTGAGACTCTAAGACTTTCTTTTTTGTCCATACAATGACAGTCAGTAGAATTGAGAGTTGTTTTAAACCCCACTGACTATAATATAGACAAAAACAACCGAACAGTTATTAAAATGATCTTATTTTGTGTTTAACAGAAGAAATTCATATTTGGATGAACTATCTCTTTTAAGTCAAATTCAGAATTCAGTGGGTATGAAATGATCTCTCACGAGTGAGGAAAATGAGCCTTGAGAATGTATAGAGTTTGAGAAGCCCAAGTATCCTGTGGTGTTTTGCGTGTTCCAGGTAAACTCAAGGTGCAGTTGTGTCCCACAGGTGCACGAGAGGTTTCTGCATCTCTTTTCCTCGTCTTATTCCACTTGAGTGATGCTCTACAGTTTATCAGTCCCTGATCTTCCTTTTTGCACAAACACAACACATAAACATTTTGTAAAGAAGTAATACTTCTTTTATTTCATGCCTAAAAATGATAATAAATGATTTTAAAATGTGTCTTGGTGTGTGGTTTAAAGCAGTTTATAAAGGCCTGCGCACATCTCTCTGACATGCCTCTCCTGTGTCTGTGGCTGCGAATGTGAAAAAAGAGCTTTCTGCCCTTGTAGTCAATCACATTCAAAGTCATCTGTCTCTGTTGCTTTTTCATTCCTTCTCCCCGGTCTGTTGCTGGCAGGGTGCAGAAGGACTCTCTGGTATTCTTCTCCGTCACTCCAGCAGCACATAGTTTCCAGAGTAGGTCCTAGGCATGGCTGAATGCAACAGACATGTATTATTTATAGACAGGTAAGCAGTTGCTATTAATAGTATGTCAGCAGGCACAGAAATTGAATTATATTTTTTTTCTTGGATATTTTATTGTGCCAGAACACTTATTATTATTATGATACAACACATGCACAAACACGTTGCAAGATACATTACATGTATTTATTTGCATACAAATATATACAAATAAAAATAAATAATTATTCACTCTCACAATTTAAAATCTGTTATTTACTCACCCTAATGTCATTCCAAGCTCCATCCATCCCTCCATCCATTCTCCAAACTGTTTGTCCTATGGAGGGTAAAGGGGACATTGGAGCCTACCCAGCATCTTGGGTTAAAAGCACCCTGGACAGATGGTCAGTCCATCATAGAGCTCCACACAGAAAGGCTCCCGACTTAAACCAGTGGCCTCCATGCTGTGAAGATTAATACTGAGCCAACATGGCAACCCGAGAATAAAGCACCTGGTATTCCCAGGCAAACCAAACCCTGCGTAGCTTCTGAGATTAGATGAGATCCAGCATTCCAAAATCAGATTATTTATTTTTTAAAATACATTTTGTTTGTTTCTTAGTAGGATCACTTAATTGTTTTCTTGTTATCTTTTTTTGTGTGTGTGTTGGGGGGGGGATGGTGTTACACACCAATAGTTCATTGTTCCACAGCCTGTCAAGCTCCAAAAAAAGGACAAAAACAAAAACACTATAAATGTTGTCCATATAAATCAAGCACTATTTTACTGATAATCTACACCTCCACTGCAACTTTCTAATCAAATATGGTGCAGGCTGGACATCAATAAAATCAAACTCAGCTTGCTGGTTTTCGAGAGTCTCATATGCCACATCATGACATCAAAACGTAATGGTATACAAGTTTTGAAAACAAATTAATAATGACAGAATTTTCATTTCTGAGAGAAATATTTCGGATACAGCTGCCTATTTAGTGTAATTATAAACGGTTTGATCCAAACACAACTAAACATCAAAAACTTCTCTCTAGCTTGTACAGGCATACAAGCTTCAAGGTGATCAGAATTCCGCATTTCAAACTGTGTCAGCTATTAGGTGGAAAAACCAAACATCCATTTGTCAATCCCTCAGTAGTGATGGATGAGAATATGGAGAAGAGGAAGCACAGTTTTTTGCCTTTAGGTCATTGGGTCACATGGGTTGTTAGAATGGATAGTAGCGGCACTATAACCAGTCCCCATGTAGGAAAGAAAAGAGTGGCGTCGATGGTGACAGCATCAGTAGAAAGACGACCTCTTCCTTCTCAACAGTCCATGGAAGATGTCCGATGGCGGATGGGGGAGGTGTATTGAGAGCACCCTTTAGTGCGGCTTTGGCGTGGGTGCAGGCGTGTGATCAGAGCCATTTCTGAGGCGAGCAGTGCCACCAGTCCGTTTAATGTGGAGGAAGGAGGTCCATCTCTCCCCGGGGTATGTCCGCTCGTGAGCCACACCCACTCGCCAGGCAGTCTTCCTTTCACTTCCACCTCCCCAGTAATGACGGCCATAAGTGAAGGCCTCTGACCCCATCACACAATAATAGAAGTGGAAGCGCTTCGGGTTCCTTTCGGCTGGGTTCTCGTTAGGCTGGCACCTTGTCTTCCTCGAACGTCGCTGAAGTTCTCTCAGCAGACAAGGTCAGGTAGGGATGTGCCGTTTCAGGGTCAAAGTCAACGTGGATATGTCTGTGTATGCAATAAAATATTCAGAAATGAATTAATATTATGTAGTACAATAATTTTAATGTAACAAACAATACACATTAACTTGCCAGTTAGTAGACTATAGTAGTGGTGTTCCGTTGGTAAAAAAATAAAAAAAATAATATATATATATATATATATATATATATATATATATATATATATATATATATATTTTTTTTTTTTTTTTTTTTATGAATTATTCTCATCCTCTTTCTCAAACTAACTTACATTTTTCTTCTTTTAGAGTCTCCTGTTGAATAACATGGACTGATTTTCTTCTTCCAGTGACTGACTAATAGCACGTATAGCATGCAAGCATTTTCAAGTAGCAAATCATACATTCATTCTAGTGAATGTACTATATACCTCCTTCACTGAATTAGTTAGGGATTTGAGTCTGAACGGCTTGAATGGACACCGTTACTGCATCCAAAATCACAATAGGCTTCTCTACTATACAGTATTTGAAAAACAGTATGCCAAAAGTGTGGTCATATTCATCAGTATTCAAATTCCATAGTATTTGAAAAAAGTTGTACTTGGGTAGAGGGATGTTTCATGTGTTTCCAGATCCGGTACTGAATGGGGCCCACAAACTGACTGGAGAGAATTTCGCTGTCTACTGGGGGGAGACGATTGAAATTCACCTCACATCTAATAAAGATAAACAATGAAATCTGAACAAGAACAGAGGCAGATGGTGAACAGAATGAGAAAAGTAACAACAATGATTATTATTATGAGAATTAGAGACCAAGTGAGAAACAATACATAGAAAAGACACTTGCCTTTTAAGAAGCTCCTTGATTTCCTAAATGGATGTAAAAATATAGTGTTTAGAGCAAGAATGGGCAGCAGTCAGCTCTCCAGATTCCTCACTCTTTCAATCATGTGATTGTTTAGGCACTTGATCTGAACGGCATCAGATGGCATCTAGCATTTTCTGTGGGTGTCAACTGCATGAACTATGAAACTAACTCTGTTAGTAGCTTACAGTAAATATGTGATGTGGTCAGAGTAGATTATTTCATAGTAGTTAAATGCACACTAATAAAATATTTTTATTTTAAATTAGACAGTCCATAGAGGATAAGGAATTGCTCCTCTCCCAGTGCAGTTCTCTACTTAATTAAAGCTCAAAAATAAAGATTTAACTCTTTAGTCTGTCAGACAACTTAAAATGGAAATCCACCTTCAAAAGTTTGAGGCTGTCATCTTCCCGGAGTTTGCAGTTCAGAGTCTCAATGGCTTTCTCTAGATCTCTACTCTGCATGGCAATCTTTTTCTCTCTTTCTTTTAAGATCTTCACTCGTTTGTCCCTTTCCTTCCTCAGCCGTTCTAGGTCTGTCTCTTCCTCCTCATCCAGGAAACGATGGAGGTTTGGAACTCTGCTCGAATTTCACGTTCTATTGATTCAAATCTGTTCTGTGAGAGAGCAGAAAAAGAGAACATTAATAATGACTTAATGAGAAACACGGAGGAAGAGAGACTAAAAACTCTGGAGAAAAGAGCGGGTTGAGGTTAGCTTGATAATTCAGTTATTACTCAAATTTAATACCAGAAATTGTTTATTAAGTGTTTATTATACAACTTATGCCAAATGCCAAATCAGATGATGACATGCATCAAGAGTTATTTAAATATGAATCTTAACTGTTTCTGAACAGGCCATATTGAAAGCTCTAAAAGGTTGCACCTTCATTCATGAAAATATATAACTTCTTTATATTTTTGGAAGGGGTGATCACATTGCCAGAGTTTATTTTTTTTATATAT